>NC_079219.1:9153639-9309066 GCF_029633865.1 Lampris incognitus | reverse complement strand
ACAGAGAGAGAGTTCACAATGGCACAGTTCTAATAGACCTGTAAAGTGTTGTCATCATTTCAGGTTTCACAGACGACAGATCGGTCTATTTTTCACCTATGGTGAGAATGAATTGAGAATTTGGATCCTGTTTGCCAATCGTTCTGCTACGTTCTGACACACTGGATAAGATGAAATAACACATGACGTGGTTAGTGCACATTTTAACATGGTAATGAGTTACAGATTATTTTGCTAACAACCATAGTGCACATGTTGCGTCACAGGGCAAAGAAAGCTTATGCTAAGCTCACAGTTGCTTGTGAATTCTTCTTAATGCAGCTTCGAAACCAGTCAAAAATCCCCTTAACCAGACTAGAAATGCATAAGAGAGCAAACACGAGAATAACAGGTCAGAATTAGTGCTAGACTTAGTTAAATGCAGGTATTTTACATCCCTCAGCATTTTTACACTAGACTGAAACACAGACCCTGTTTACACTTGGTTTTAAAATGTGTTTTGGGCGATCGGATCACAAGTGGACAGCGAGACACATCATCGTTTACACCTGTGTCTATCATGCGTCTCCAAATGTGCCCTGCTGACCACATGTGACCAGATTTCATTACTCCGAAGAAGATTTCCTGTTACGTCCTTGTCGGGGGACACATCAGGACACATTACACTACAAAATATATGTGGTCAAATGCGTCCCAGACCACCTCGGTTAAGTGGTTTGAGTAACCGGTTCACAAAACGTTTTGGCGGTCGTTTACACTTGTATTTAGCGCTGTCCACTTGTGATCCGATCGCAAAAAAACACATTTTAAAACCAAGTGTAAACGGGGTCATTATTTGGGCATGAAGTTTATGAAGGTTCTTTAAAGGTGCATATATATTATATACGATGTACTCACTTAGGTGAACGGTATGATATAAAATCATGACTGAATGGAAATTTCTCAGATAAATGAAGCCAATATATGGGATATAATGCAATTATTCATCATGTAATATCAATATTATCAGCAACATTTTTTACTTAAGTCATTATTTGCAAGTTATTTGCAAAAAAACTTGAAGATATTAATATTTTCTACTTTTGGCCAATAAAATTTGACTTAAAGAATATTTTACTAAGTAAAGCTTCTTTGTTGGCTTGCTCAGTCACACACTTTTGGAATAAAGCCGGTTGAAACTTTGGCAAAACAAAAAAACAAAAAAAAAACAAACCTGCAGAAGCAAGCTTTCTAACCTTGGCTTCCTGATATTGCATTCTGTTCTGAATTCTGCTATGACACCTTCATCCATATGCATGAAGGTCTAGTTCACCTGTTTGAGGTGCACCCAGTTTCCAGAGATCTCCTCGATGCCTTTGCGCTTGTAGTATTCCACCAATTCTGTCAGCGAGTCAAACAACTCTGTCCCGCCCACAGTGTACCTGTCATTCTGGGAACACACACACACACACACACACACACACACACACACACACACACACACACACACACACACACACACACACACACACACACACACACACACACACACACACACACACATTCTAACCTCTGTTTGATAAAAGAGTTTCATTTCAAAATGCTCTCACAAAATCAAAACTTGCACCACAACGTTCAAAATATTCTCGCTGGAAGTTGTGGCAACAGTTAAAATGATAACAGATAACATGTCCGAGGACAAAATTACACTATTGCGAACATTCTCGCAAAAGTTTTTGCTTGTTTGTTCATAATTTGTTTGTATGTAAGTTTGGAATAAGCCCCTTAGGATATAGCAGACTGCTATCATCTCATCTCATCATCAGCTGCTTCTCCGGGGTCGGGTCACAGTGGCAGCAAGCTAAGTAGGGCACTCCAGACGTCCCTCTCCCCAGCAATGCCCTCCAGCTCCTCCTGGGGGATCCCAAGGTGTTCCCAGGCCAGATTGGACATGTAGTCCCTCCAGCAAGTGCTGGGTCTACCCCGGGGTCTCCTCCCAGTTGGACGTGCCCCGAAAACCTCCAAAGGAAGGCGCCCAGGAGGCATCCTAATCAGATGCCCGAAGCACCTCAACTAGCTCCCTTTGACGTGAAGGAGCAGCGGCTCTACTCCGAGCTCCCTCCAGATGTCCGAGCTCCTCACCCATCTCTAAGGCTGAGCCCAGACGCCGTATGGAGGAAACTCATTTCAGCCGCTTGTACCTGCGATCTCACCCTTTCGGTCACTACCCAAAGCTCATGACCATAGGTGAGGGTTGGAAGGAAGACTGACTGGTAAATTGAGAGCTTTGCCTTCCGGCTCAGCTCCCTCTTCACCACAACGGTCCGGTACAACGTCCGCATTACTGCTGATGCTGCACCAATCCGCCTGTCAATCTCCCGCTCCATCCTACCCTCACTCGTGAACAAGACCACGAGATACTTGAACTCCTTCACTTTGAGGCAACAATTCATCCCCAACCCGGAGGGAGCAAGCCACCATTTTCCGGTAGAGAACCATGGCCTCAGACTTGGAGGTGCTGACTCACATCCCGGCCATTTCACACTCAGCTGCAAAATGCCCCAGTGCGCGCTGGAGGTCGTGTTCTGGTGAGGCCAGCAAAACCACATCATCTGCGAAGAGCAGAGAGGCAATTCCGTGGTTCCCAAAATGAACACACTCCTCACTATCTATATTACTTGCAACATAAATTTGTTGTCGTTATCCATTAGGTCAGAGTACATATAACCTTAAACAGAACAAACAGGGAATTTCATTATAGAATAGAATAGAATAGAATAGAATAGCTGAAAAAGCCTCGCATAGGACCACCAACAATGGAACACATGCAAACTGCAGAGCAGTCTATTCTGTCCCATGCAAAAACAAATAGATTTGGTTTTGTGACTGGGTTATTAGCCCGTTATCCATACACATTTATGTCTAACATATTTTCCTGAAATGTTAATTACTGCCAACAAAATGAAAAATAAACCCCTGTGTGAAAGCCATATAAGTAGTACGACACGATCACGCTCATCTGTAGCACTACCTTGGAGATTAAAGCCACGCGAGCTTTTCAGCCATGTACCTGATCCTTGCCCTCTGGCAATGCTTGTGCAATGGCTTACACGACCTTTATAGTAATCTCAGGAATCTATCAACCCCCTCAACCCCCCCACCCCAAGCTGTGCTTAACAACAATGGCTCGCATTCAGAAGTGCGGTATGAATGAGGTTTTCTATGAGGTGAGCGACGGCTAAAAATAGCCTCCCAAGCTCATGAAAGAGCTGACGACAAAGGGGTCATGATCTATAAGAAGCAGGCCAGGAGATGACTGCTGCATGTTACTGGTTAACCGCTGATAGGTTTGCATTGCATTGCAGCTATGGTAGCCTTTCTAAGTAGCTACAGAACACAAAATATAATATAACACAATATAACACAATATAACACAATATAATATAATATAATATAATATAAAATAAAATAATATAATATAACATAACACAACACAACACAATATAATATAACATAATACAACACAATATAATATGATATAATATAATATAATATAATATAAAATAAAATAATATAACATAACACAATATAATATAATATAACATAATACAACACAATATAATATAATATAATATAATATATTATAATATGTCTTTGGACTGTGGGAGGAAACCCACACAGACACGGGGAGAACATGCAAACTCAGGTGAATCGGCCATACTAAATTGTCCCTAGGTATGAAGTGTGTGTGTGTGTGTGTGTGTGTGTGTGTGTGTGTGTGTGTGTGTGTGGGCCCTGTGATGGCCTGGCGGCCTGTCCAGGGTGTCTCCCCGCCTGCCACCCAATGACTGCTGGGATAGGCTCCAGCATCCCCGCGACCCGGAGAGCAGGATACGAGGTTCGGATAATGGATGGATGGATATTATATTATTTTATATTATATTGTTTTATATTCGGATGCATCAGTAAGGGCGAGGAGGCTGAGTACAGGGCTGTGGTGGGAAACTTTGTCCCATGGCCTGAGCAGAACCACCTGCAGCTCAACGTGACCAAGACAAAGGAGCCGGTTGTTGATCTGAGGAGAGACATGACACCAGTGACCCCTGTCTCCATCCAGGGGGTCAGTGTGGACACTGTGGAATACTACAAGTACCTGGGGGTGTTTATAGACAATAAACTGGACTGGGCTAAGAACACTGATGCCCTCTACACGAAGGGACAGAGCCGTCTCTACTTTTTGAGGAGGCTGAGGTCCCTCAGAATCTGCCAGACAATGCTCAGGATGTGGTATGAGTCTGTGGTGGCAGTGCTTTCCTGTTTGCTGTCATGGGTTGGGGCAGCAGGTTGAGGGTAGTGGATGCTAACAGGCTCAGTAAACAGATCCGCAAGCCCGGTGACGTTGTGGGGGTGGAACTGGATTCTCTGGCGGTGGTTTCTGAGAGGAGGACACGGCTGAAGTTATGCGCCATCATGGACAATGTCTCCCACCCACTCCATGACGTGCTGGTCGGGCACAGGAGTACTTTTAGTAATAGACTCATTCTGCCGAAAAGCACCACAGGAGGTCGTTCCTGCCTGTGGCCGTCAAACTGTACAACTCCTCCCTCAGAGGGTCAGACCCTCGGAGTTAACGGTCACCGGACCGGCCCTTCCGCTTGTTCTACCCTGTCGGGTTTTGTTTGTGCTGCTTGTTTTGTGCCGCGGCAGCACTGTTGATATATTTTGTTCTTATTTCTGTTTCTTATTTTATCTTTTATTTCTATTTGTTTCTGTTCTTCTTGTTTCCATTTGTTTCTATTTTCTTGTTATCTTGTGTCTTGTTGGTTTTTAGTTTTTTCTTACTGCTGCGTGGGCGTCTGTAATAGAACCCAATTTCCCCTCGGGGATGAATGAAGTATTCTGGTTCTGATTCTGATTATATTGTATTTTGTGTTCTGTAGCTACTTCTCTGGCCCTCCTCTCTGCTCTTTTTTTTTTTCGTCTCCAACTTTTGAAGAGCCTCGAGGGAGGCGTGGGTGATGGGGGGGATAAGGATAATATAATATAATATAATATAATGTAATATAATATAATATAATGTAATATAATATAATATAATATAATATGGTGATTCTGTTTATCATGTAGGAGATGTCAACCCTCCACTTTTTGCTTTAAAATCTGCTTCTAACACGTACGTTGGGTTTACACACCCCACCAAAGTATCATCTATGACCAAAAGACAGAGCTGAATGATGAGCTATGGACTGTCATTGCAAAATAATAAGTAAATAATAAAAAAACAAACAAAGAAAAAATTGAACGAATGAACGAACGAATGAATAAATAAATAAATAAATAAATAAGAGAAAACTATCATTTCAACTTAATTCACAGTCTGGTGGACTGCACAATTTTGGGAATACCTCTTAGTATTTCTGAATGACAGCAATGTGATGTCTGATGCAATCTCACTTCCGCATAGCCAAAGTTAAGTTTTGACCACAAAGCACCCTCGCTTGCATGCAAGGACACACACACACACACACACACACACACTCATACATACATGCACGCATGCGCACACACACACACACTGAGAAAGCCAAAAGCAATGGACAGGGGGAGCGTACCTGGCACATGATCTTGATGTGGGAGACCCTCCTTTCTCCCATCCTGTTCCTCTCCTCCGTCAGAGCGGACAGAACGAAGTCTCCAGGTTTGGACAGAGACTCCCGCACCAGGAAGAGGCCTGGCTCGTCCCGCTCCCTCAGCAGTTTCTCCGCGTTGGGCCCGGAGAGATGGCCGTGGTACCACCTGAGGGAGAGATGGCCATGCGTGGTCAGCCAGATAAATCAACAGCCAGAATGACTGACTTGTCACCGTCCCAACATTTGTTTCCCCGGATGTGGACGGAAGTGTCCAGTAATTTCCCCCGGCATAAGCCCCGTGACACGAGGAAACCCGGCCTGCAAGTTGTTGTCGTGAGCGCGCCACGGAGAGAACGTGCACAGCGCCTGGCAGCGCGCGAGACGGGTCACCGCTTTCTGTCCGTCCTCCAGAAGTGAGCGACTCCCTTTGATATTACGCGCGCACAGCACACAAAAGCACCCGGTAGGTCGCAGGTTCAAGCCTCTGATGCACTCGCGTAGATAAAAGAGGGTAACGCTGTTGGACATTCATCCGCCCCATCCTGCCCGGACACCCTGAAGTCTTACACGGTGGTCCCAAAGAACATAGCCCTTCATTTCATGCTGCTATCTTGGGCAATTTACGCTCCTCCACCACAGGAAGCCTGTACCACCTTTTTTTTTTTTTGAACAAAACATATAAAGGAGAGAATATTACATCACAATAGGACAAAAAGTAGTCACAAAAATATAAATTATTTCACAATTAAAATTTACATATCCATAAAAAAAATAAGCTCGAGATACAGGATTTAAGTTAAATTATATTCTTCACATAGTCTTCTGGTTTTGCTGGCTTTAGGATTCATACATTTTTTTAAAGATCCTAAATAGGATGAAAGAAGTGCTTTGAATACACTAATGTTTGGACGCTGGTGTGCAAATTTGGTGCAATGACTATGAAATTTAGCAAATATTAATAGAAGGTTGATAATGTACATTTTTTTCTGAACTTATTTCCTCATTTTGTGACAGACCAAATAAAACATGTTGGATGTTCAGTTTACAAGAAGAGTCAATTTTGTTATTTATGAGATTTTTAGATCAATCCAAAAAACATGAGAGTAGGTACAATCCCAAAATAAAGGACATATGGTTTCATCCACATTGCCACAAAAGGAACAGAGTGTGTCAATATTAATCTTGTATTTTACAAGAAGGGACTTGACTGGATAACATCTGTGAAGCAGTTTAAATGTAACTTCTCGTACCTTATTTGTAATACAATATTTTCGTGATAAAATCCAAGTGTTCCTCCAATCTATGTCATTATAAATATTACACCAGTAGAAAACGGCTGCAGGTTTAGAATCAATGTCTCTCTGAATAATATTTCTAATGCATTGATTAGTGGCTTTATCACTTAATAAAGGACACAAGTTACCAATATATATGTCATCAGGAGTTAAACCTGGAATAGTACAACTTTTACCTTTAGGAGCAGACAACAATAACCTTCTAACTCCATCTGGTATTGCATCAAATACAATAGAATATTCTCTTGGTGTAACAGGGAAACCATATACAGAAAGAAATTCTTCATAAGTGAAAAGCTGACCATTGTCATTCAGTAATTGACTAACACGTAAAATTTTATTATCAACCCATCTCTTAATATATAAAGATTTGTTCTTAAACCTAATATCTTGATTGTTCCAAATTAAATATTTATGGGGAGAAAAATTGTGTGAGTACATCATTGACCAGGAGAACAAAAGTTGACTATGAAAGTTGGACAGTTTTATCGGTAATTTATAAATATTGTAATTGCACCTTAGGAGAAAATGCATTCCTCCAAGTGAATTAAATATATGGGCAGTAATAAAATTCCAGATTGAGTTGGGATTTTTTAAGAAAAGTTTGATCCATTTGACTTTAAAAGAAGAGTTTAAGGAGGTGAAGTCTAAAGAATTAATCCCACCAGAACATAACTTATTTATCATGACATTCTTCTTAATATAATGTATTCTTTTTTCCAGATAAATTCAAATAATATTCTGTCAATTTTAGCGCATATGTCTTTTGAGACATCAAGTGCCATAGCTGCATATATAAGTCTGGAGAGGCCTTCAACTTTAGCTACCAAGGATCTTCCAGTAATCGACAAATCTCTTTGAAGCCAAAGGTTAAACCTCTGTTGGACTGAAGCTATAAGTGGATTAAAATTTTCAGATAGTCTACAGCAGTGTTTCCCAACCGGGGGTCCGCGGACCCCTAGTGGTCCGTGGTGTAATTGCAAGGGGTCCGTGAAAATAAAATATCTTTCAAAAAAAGATCCTATGACATTTATAGAAATAGGATTATTTTAGTCAAATGTGACTGAGACCTTTATCTACCTAAACTATAAAGGGCAACAGGACTTTTTTCTCTAATTACATCTGTTTCACAAGTGTAATTTATTGTATTTTAATAAGAGATCTCGCTCCCGTTAGCATTGTTAAAAGTTACTGCATAAAAATTCTGTTGTTCCATAGATCTGAAAGTTACTGAATACATATTCTGTTTTGTTACATATATCTGAAAGTTACTGCATAAGAATTTTTGCCCCAAAGAGTGAATAAATGCTATAATGCAATTTAAAATGCAGTTTCTACTGTTTCTACAAATTGCAACCCCCCTCCCCCAAGATCAGGTGGAGGGGTCCTCAGGGTAGATCAAAAATACGCAGGGGGTCCAGGACCCCAAAAAGGTTGAGAACCACTGGTCTAGAGCTTTGGTCTTTTTCAATTATAATACCAAGATATTTAACCTTATGCTTCACAGGGATCCCAGAAATAATAGTATCTGTGCAACTATTAACAGGAAGAAGCTCACATTTTGAAATGTTCAGTTTAAGGCCGGAGGCCATTGAGAAAGAGTTAATGACTTTGATTGCTTTATCAACTTGAAATGTATCCTTTAAAAAAAGTGTTGTATCATCTGCAAGTTGAGTGATAGACCGTGTTCTGCCAACAATAGAGAGACCGAACACATCACTGTTTTTGAAATGAATGGAGAGTAATTGCATAGGAAGAAGGAAGAGATATGCTGAGATCGGACAACCTTGACGGAATCCACAATTTAAGTTAAATCTTTTAGTAGTGCCATATGGGAGTTTGATTGAACTATTTGCACCTGCATATAACGTTTTGACAGATTTTTTAAACATATTCCCAAAACCAAAAATGTCAAGTGCTTTAAATATGAATTTGTGTTCAATGGAATCAAAAGCTTTATAAAAATCTAAAAAAAGAATGAAGCTGTTATCTGTAATTAATTCTGAATGATCCAAGATATCAATCACCAGTCTTATGTTGTTTGTTATGTGTCTACCAGTCATGAAACCAGACTGTGTTTCATCAATAATGTCATTAAGTGTACTTTTCAATTTTTTAGCCAAACACATAGCAATTATCTTGTAGTCATTGTTCAAGAGTGAAATAGGTCTCCAATTATCTAACAACAAATAGTCTTTTTGCGGTTTGGGAATCAAAGTGATCAAGCCCTGAGACAATGAAGGAGGGAGCTTTTCATTAGCAATGCTTTCTATATATACTTTATGTAAAAAGCGTGATAAGTCCTTGGAGAAACATTTATATAACTCTGAGGTTAATCCGTCATTCCCAGGACTCTTATTGAGTTTCATTTTTTTAATAGCATCCTCAACATCCAATGTTGTGATGGGGGCGTCACACAAATCTTTATTAGCATTGCTGATGCTCTCAATATTACCTAAAGAGTTGAAGAAACTTTCCATGTCATTTGTTGACAGTTTAGACTTATATAAGTCTTTATAAAATTGTTCACATGCCTCAGAAATCTTTCTAGGGTCTTGTGTGATGACACCATCTGAACAGAGTTTGGTCATGCTGCAAAGTGTACTATGTCGTTTCTCTAATTTGAAGAAATAGCTGGAGTTTTGCTCTCCCTCCTCAAGCCATCTCCTCCTAGAGCGCACAAAGGCTCCTTTTGCCTTGTGAATATATAGATTATCTAATTTTAATTGTAAAATTTGAAGTCTGTTCTTGTTATCCTCTGATAAATTTTCAAGTGGCTGTGATGATAAAGCAATAATTTCAGAGATCATTTCTGATTCTTCTTTTTTTCTGTTTTTAACTATTTCAGCTCCTCTTTTCATTATAAGGGACCTTAATTCAAATTTCATGAACTCCCAATTTTTGCCATACATATTTTCAGCACATGCCTTATCCCAGCATTCATCTATTTTTATTTTAATCTCCTTTACCAAAGATTCATTCAATAAAAGACAATTATTTAATTTCCAATATGAGTTGACTCTTTTAGTTTGACGACTAGTAGACATATACAGCTCCAAAAAGATAGTTTTATGATCCGTCAAGGGTGTTGGTAACATTTTAACTGAAGAGACATGTTCAGATAATGGATCAGAAATCAACCAATAGTCAATACGAGACTGTAATGACCCTGACCTGCTCTTCCACGTAAATTCTTTAACTGTAGGATTCTTATACCTCCAAATATCAATCAGATCTCTTTCATTTATAAAATCTAACAAATAACTATTATTTGTATTACTTTTATTTGGCCATCTATCTAACATATCATTAATTGAATGATTCCAGTCTCCTCCGAATATGATCTTTAGATCTGCAAATATACTTATAATAGAATCAATTTTTGCATTTACTGAATGCATTAAGGTAATATTCTCCTGTTTGTTGTTATAACCATAAACGTTTCCCAATAAAAATACCTGGTCATTAAATGAAATAACCAATAAAATAAAGTGACCGTTTGGATCTGTCTGTGAAGAGATTACTTTCCCTTTAAACTTGTGTTTCAAAGTCAGAGTTCCTGCTGAGTGGTTTGTGCCATGAGACATCCACAAGTCCTCTCCCCATTGGGATTTCCAGAATCTAATGTCATTAGGTTCAGAATGAAATTCTTGTATCAAACAAAAATCAGTATCAGGCTTTTAGCATATAATAGCAGTGCTTTTCTTTTGATACTGTAACCGGTTATTTTCTTGCACGGTGCAGGATTCGATACGAGGTGTGCTGCACCACAAGGCGACATCACTAACCGCTCGGCTAAGCGGTCCGACCCGTTAGCTAGGGGCTAACGTGTCTTATTAGTAATTTACAGTCGTCACCCTCTCTCGGAGGCGCGCCCTCGCGCTTTTGTTATTCCCGCGCTCCGAAGAGACCTCTGAGGATCTGCACACTTCCGGATCCCACCGCTGTCACCAATGTAACCGGTTATTTCTTGCCCGGTGCGGGATTCGATACGGGGTGTGCTGCACCACAAGGCGACATCACTAACTGCTCGGCTAAAGGCTCAGACCCGTTAGCTAGGGGCTAACGTGTCTTATTAGTAGTTTACAGTATTGTCCCTTAATCCTCCAGCATTAAAAGAAACAAAAGATAAAGATGAAATTTGGAGTGTAACTAACTTTTCACCCTGAGAAAAAGTGTGTACATTACAGAGAGAACAGAACTACTCTTGTCATTACACAACAAGTGTTTTTAGCAACAACAGCATATTGTATATTTATAAAACGAATAAGGGAAAATAACTCCTGAGTCATATTAGCTTACATGATGAAAGGCACTTCAGTGAATCTCCTTTCTGCTCACAAACGCACGAGGTCCCACGAAGTGCCCCGTCTTCCAGATAATGTCTCGAAAATGCCTCATGGTGAATTGAATGATTACTACACGGGGCAGTGGTGCCGCTGAAGACTCGCGTCTTTGCCCCAGCCTGTGCACTGAGTCGAGCACCTCCGGGAATGTCTCTCGGTGGTCAGCAGCCATGTTTGGGCAGATTTCAATTACCTTTCTGCGGACGTCTTCTCCATCTTCCTCAGTTCGCCCGTGGAGTCGCAGGTTCCATCTTCGTTTGTATTGTAGCGAATTCGGGGGGGCAGCCCTGCCGGACCGTCACAGCCGGGACGCGAACTCGGATATCCCGCACCACGGGCGACAACGCTAACCGCTCGACTAAAGGGTCTGAGTCTTCTTATCCGTGCACGTTACACTACCCCCCTCCTTCGGGAAGCGCGTCCCCGCGCTTAAGCATATCAGCTCCTTCACGCCTCAGGGCGCATACGCTTCCGATGGCCTTACGGTCGCTCCATCCCACTTCTGACACCAATGTAGCGAATTCGGGGGACAACGCAACCACAGGAACTGCCGCGGCCGGGAAGCGAACCCGTATCGCCCGCACCGCAGGAGACGTCGCTAACCGCTAGACTAAAGGGTCAGACCCGCGAGCCAGCAGCGTAACGTGCACGAATAACAAGACACGCTGGCCGCTAACCCGCGAGTCTGACGCTTTAGTCGAGCGGTTAGCGGCGTCTTCTGCGGTGCGGGCGATGCAGGTTCACTTCCCGGCCGCGGCAGTTCCTGTGGTTGCGTTGTCCCCCGAATTCGCTACAGTATCGTGGCAGCACCTTGCTTTCCACATTTTGGATTTTTTTCCTTCGGTGTGCGTCAACTCTCCTTTCAGCTCCTTGAGATCTTCAGAAATAAAGTTAACAGTAACCTGCAGGTCACTGATACTTTTCCCAACGCTACTAGCTCCTTGCTCTCTGATAGCCATCTTGAGCGTAGCAGTGATGTTTCCTGCGGCGTCGGTTTCCGTGTTTTGTCTCTTGCCAAAACGTTTGGATGGAGAAGAACCGGGAGTCGTAATTTTTCTCTTATCTGAGCCCAGATTTTTTTTGCCATCACGTGTGGCTTCAATTTTTTTATCCCGAAAGTTCGTTTCGTTGCTTTTGAAAAGTTTTCAAGACAGAGCGGGTTCCGCAGCAGACCCAACACTACGCCGCCATCTTGGCTCCTCCCGGAAGCCTGTACCGCCTAGTCAGCTGCAGCAGCTGTAACTGATCATTTCCGGAGGCCGGCCATATTTCCTTCACAAGATGGCGGCAATGCCTCTGGTGTGACGTGCAAGGGTGCTCGAGATGTAAGAAAAAATGAATTGGTCACTAACGACGGCAAAACTAAGTTAAAAACTGAAGACAGGGGAGCCCAGGTAGTGTAGCGGTCTATTCCGTTGCCCGCCAACACGGGGATCGCTGGTTCGAATCCCCGTGTTACCTCCAGCTTGCTCGAGCGTCCCTATAGACACAGTTGGCTGTGTCTGCGGGTGGGAAGCCGGATGTGGCTGTGTGTCCTGGTCGCTGTACTAGTGCCTCCTCTGGTCGGTTGGGGCGCCTGTTTGGAGGGGAAGGGGGAACGTCCCCCTGGCGAAACTCCTCACTGTCAGGTGAAAAGAAGCGACTGACGACTCCACATGTATCGGAGGAGGCATGTGGTAGTCGGCAGCCCTCCCTGGATTGGTAGAGGGTGTGGAGCAGCGACCGGGACGGCTCGGAAGAGTGGGGTAATTGGCTGGGTACAATTAGGGAGAAAAACGGGGGGAGGGGGGGTCTGAATGTAAAGCCTTATGCATGCTCAGTAACAGAAAGTTGAATCAGTTCATCTGGACACAGCGTTTGTTGAGAGAGAAACGTTTGGGGAATAGTTGCAAAGTGAAGAGGGAACGACCGTCACCGAACCGAAGAGGGGGGGGGGTACACCTGTCGCCATCTTACAATGCTGTAATTGCAACTATTCCCTATCCTCTGTGAACAGCACACATGGCCATTGTGACTCTAGTTAATGATCACGGTAATTTGCATATGAAACTGGTCGTTGGTTTCCGTCGTTATGCCGCTGTATTATTTCTAAATTGAGACTGAAGAGGTCGCTTATGCCCCTTTTCCACTACATGGTACTGGCTTAACTCGACCCCCCCCCCCCCTCATTACTGGAAAGTATCGGCATTTTGGTAACTACTGCCACTTCTCTGGGACCACCTTTGCCGAGGTTCCAAAAAACACTTGGAGCGGGTACGAAAATCAATGCAGACCTCTGATTGGTCAGCGAAACGCGTCACTGCGTCCTTTAGCGTCATACGTCATCAATGCGCGCATGGGGATATCGCCCGGCATTTTTAAATACCGAAGCGGAGTTATCTTAAAAGATTTAGAAATTTTAAAGAAAAAAGGAGGGCCAGCGACCAGCTACACTGAGGGGGTACTGTTACGGTAATGCGAAACGACACAGAAGCGAGTCGAACCGAGCCGGCACCATGTAGTGGAGAAGGGGCATATTAGTTGAGCGATGAAACGTATCTGTCAACTAACGTCGTCTCAAGATGAGCCGATTGAACCTTGTGTGAAGAAGATAAGTCTTTCCGCTCGCAGCCAAAAAAACAAAAAAAAAAAGGCGAAAAAGCGCATCGCTCCGGATCGCCGTCACTAAACAACACGTCGACGCTACCGAAACCGGGGCCTTTTGTAGGTGACCCAGAAAAACGGGCCTCCGGAGCACGTGCGTGTGTAATTAATGCACGGTACATGTGCGCGTGCAGGAGTCGCGAGTTCGCAGCGACGCACGGTAGTACTGAAATATTGAGAAGACATTCTTAAGTCTTCACTTCTCCACCACTGCCGACTCCTTTCCTTTTTTTTTTTCTTCGTTTTTAAACCTTTTTCGGGTTACATCGGCAGCGTGTGCTGCAACGGCCATCCTGTTCCGAAATAACTACCTCTCCGACATCGTGCTCGGATGGTTTCAGCTCTGCAGGATTTACACACGGATTAGGTGAGAACAGCACAGTGCGTGGAAATAGAAAGCCACAGCAGACTATTCATAACGCTTTAGGAAGTCTCGGTCGCACAATCAAACGTCAGTTGTGATGAATACAGATGCAGCCGGCAGATGTTTGTGGTGCTGGTAGGCTAATTGTAACATTGGCAAGCTATGCATGTCTGTGATAATCATAGTGTGTGTATGTGTGTGTGTGTGTGTGTGTGTGTGTGTGTGTGTGTTCATTTGTCCGGGGTGCTGTGCTGCCTGATTTAATTTTAGAAACAGTTCTCAACTTCTTCTTCTGCGTTTCCTGCTTTGCGGTCGGAAAAATTTTCTGATGACAAATTTATCGCCCCCCCCCCACCCCTTGCCCCCCCCCCTCCAATGTCTTCACCAATAAGCAATAAGTACAACTGTTACTCTTCTTCATCCAGGCCCTGTAGTCTCATTCATTACTAGATGCTGATGCTCGTCGTTTGCAATACATGACTTTAAACATATGAGAGCTTTTTTTTTAATAACTGTTGAACTCACGAAGGAAAAAATACAGACTTGTGCAATTTAAAAAAATATATATTTAAAAAAATGATTGTGCAATTTGATGGAATTTGGAAGACGAAAAAGTTAATAGAACGATCACAACCATGAATATGAACCATGTGAATGTGCATTGGATAAAAGCTTCTCTATTTTACACTGGGTGTGCAAAAAAAAGGATATTCAGCCCTAAACTTCCACAGTTGACATTGATGCATATGTGCCAGGATACATTTTATTTTCGTCCCCATCACAAAAACATGGGGGGAAAAAACAACTTGTAGCTGTGCAACTGAGCTGAAGCCTGATCCCCCCCCCTTTTTTTTGTTTTGTCTTTTCTGAGAATAGATAGATTGACAGATAAACAGAAGCTTATCAGAACGAGTTGCTTCACGCCTGACCTGCCAGAGTTTTGTGATGAACGAGATAAACAGGTGAGAGGAGGAGGACTCGCAGGTAAGAGAACAGGACGAAGAGAATGAGAAAGGAGGATGGGTGGGGGCGCCTCTGGTCATTGCTAACAAAAGTGTCAAAACCTAAAGTTTCCAACCGCAGCAAGAACGGGAAGTTAGACAACGAACAGAGAGAGACAGCAAGACAGAGAGAGGGGGGGGGGGAGAGAGAGAGGAAGGGGGAGCTCCAGGCTGGTGTTCATTACAATTAAACTCGCGCACACACACGCACACACACTTAGAAGCATGCAACATTTGACAGTCACATCTATAATGGTGGCGTTCTTATTGATCCGGTTATCAATACGACAGAGAGAGGTGTTGTCCGATAGCGGGCTATAATTTGATTCATAGACGTAAGCGAGACACTCCACATGACCTCTCGACACACCATCCTCATCGACTGTTGGACATTTACATTTTTTAACCAACCCTCAGTTTCAAGATATCCGCAGGCCATTAACACAACCTGAAAAGAAAATGTTCTGCTGTACTCAGCCTTTAAGCCCCACCCCACCCCACCCCATCGTCTATAACCTCACACCCACATCATTTACAGGACTTGAATGGATAATCCTGTTTCAGAGTCCCGTTTCTGAAGGGAAACGACTCGGATGCAAATCGATTCGGAAACTCTTACAGAGCTGCGAAAATACCACAAAACTGATGTCATGGCTCGGAAAACTGACCTAAAACACACACGCGCGCACACACGCACACACACACTCGCTTCTTTACAGCGGCAACCTGCAGAACCTGGAGCACACAAATACATGTGCGTTTCTTCTAATTTTGCTAATTGACATGCGTTGCATGCAGCGGCCCCGGTGTGTTCATAAAATGACTTCACTTTTCCGACATTTGCCAGACGGACCACGCCGAATGACAACTCATTCGTGCTAGCGCTCGCTCCCTACCAACTCTTACTTCTTTCTAATTTCCATTTTAATAGTCATATCGATTCTCTAGGGCCGCAGCGTAGCACCAGAAATGAAACCCAGACAGTTGTGGGTTCACTGGCTTTACTGTGGGTGTTTGGGTGTTTCCACCTGTATCCTGAGGCGTGCGAGGCTTTGCGTGGCGGAGGAGATTGCTTCTCAGTCATGCAACCATAGAGGCTCTTTAATTCAAATAGCTACCACCGAGGGAAAACGCCCTCTTTCTGTGGAATACATGTTCAAATCTTTCGCATAACCAGCGGAACACCAGTAGCATCTGTTAAACTCAAGATCAGAACCCAATAGTCTCATCACTGTGGGACACACTGAGCATTGTCACATGCTACAAGTGCACTCTTCACTCACTGATCCACCCCAATGTGTTACGAGAGCAGCTGGACACTAGTGAGCATCCGCCATTGTTAAAGGTAAAAAGGTGTTTTTTTTGGGGGGGGGGTTATTCCCCTCTATTTTTCTCCCCAGTTGTACCCATCCAATTACCCCACTCTTCTGAGCCGTCCCAGTCGCTGCTCCACCCCTCTGCCGATCCGGGAAGGGCTGCAGACTGCCACATGCCTCCTCCAATACATGTGGAGTCGTCAGCCACTTCTTTTCACCTGACAGTGAGGAGTTTCACCAGGGGGACGTAGCTGCGTGGGAGGATCACGCTACCCCCCCCCAGTTCTCCCTCCCCCCTAAACAGGTGCCCCGACCAACCAGAGGAGGTGCTAGTGCAGCGACCAGGACACATACTCACATCCGGCTTCCCACCCGCAAACACGGCCAATTGTGTCTGTAGGGACGCCCAACCAAGCTGGAGGTAACACGGGGATTCAAACCGGTGATCCCTGTGTTGGTAGGCAACCGAATACACCGCTACGCTATCCGGATGCCCAGTCAAAAGGTTAATGGGATGCACAGGGTTGTTTTGTTTTTTTCTGGGGGATTCAAGAGTGAACCAACCTCTCTGTGGTGGGGTCAGAACAGTTGAGGGGATATCTGAGTTCAATGATGGTGCCGTCCTTATCCTCCAGGACGCCGCTCTCGGCCGTGTAGTACTCCACCAGTTCAGACAGCGTGGCGAACTTCTCCCCTCCATACAGGTCGTAGTAGTCGCCTGTGTTCTGGATGCGGATGTGGGTCACCATTTCTCCCACCCTGGGGGAGAGAAGACGGTCGGGGAAGAACCACATGTCAAATCATACTTTTTAATCATCCTTGTTGTTATTATTATTTACCAGTTTCCAGTTTTCCTCTTTGAGAACTTCGCCCTGATAAAAGTTCGGTTTGTTTGACGTGTACCGCCTATACCGGACTAGGCTGCCTGAGAAGGCAGACAAGGTCTGCATGGATACACACCATCCACTTTCAGTGGAGTTCCAGCCGGTCCCTTCTGATTGAAGGTATCGATACCCCAAGATCAAAACCAACCGAGCAAAAAACTCATTTATTCCCATGGCAATAACTCGGTTAAATAAGATGTGGTAGCCATGGGGAGTCCATAGGGAAATATACATGGACTAGGGGATGTGCAGTATACTCACTATTTTTATGACAGTTGCTGGTATACAGTTATCAAAATGCACTTTAAACTAAATCCTAAACACTATAGACGATCTTGGACTGTTGTTTTTGGGTTTTTTTATCTGATGAGCTTTAAATGTGTCTATATGTTCTGTGCTCTACTGCAAATTGCCTCTCGGAGGACATTCAAGTTTTCTAAGTCTTTAGTTTTTGCTCTCTGCAAAGACATCTGAGCCTCAGGAGCTTTCAGGTGAGACATTCAAAAGTCATAAAATGATAAAATGGATATTTGGGCTCATACCTGTTTGGTTACTTGGTAATTTTTTTTATTTATTTGGTAACCACATAACACACTGACGTAAAAAGCCACAGCTAGTGACACAGGATACAGTGATAATCTGAGATAATCATTATGTGTAATTATATCACGAACGTGTCTCTTTGCCCAAAATAAAAATGTAAAGCTTATAGAAATATAATCTGCTGTGATAGACGACCCATTATGCTACACCAGGCAAATATTGGAAGATTTCTGTGGATTTTTTTTTATTATTATTATTTTGGAGCGGGATAATTTAAAGTATAATCATTAACAATTCCAATAATTATAACAGTGACTTGAAAATTTTTGGTAATGATGTTGAATCAAATATTTGATTAGAGTTATTTTAAGTAATCCGTTACAACATGACGATGTATTTTATATTGAAAATAAATGGTGATGTGGCAGCATGGCTCAGAAGGTAGAGCGGGTTGTCTAGTAATCGGAAGGTCGCTGGCTCGATATCTGGCTCCTCCAGAGAGCGTGCTGAAGTGTCGTTGATCAAGACACTGCACCCCTAACTGCTCCAGATGAGCAGGTTGGCACCTTGCATGGCAGCCTCCACCATCAGTGTGTGAATGTGTGTGTGAATGGGTGAATGTGAGGCATACACTGTAAACCACTTTGAGTGTTCGGAAAATGAAGTCCATTTACCATTTAACCATTGAAAATTATGGTGTGAAGATAAGAAACATGCGAGAAAAACAGCGTCAAAAGACGATCCAGGGTTTTATCTATGTTGATCTTGTATCCTGGATAATTAACTATATTGTTCAAATGACTGCATCAATTTAGGTAAAGAGTACGTTGGTTGCCCTAGATAGATCAAAATGTTGTCTTCATAACAGGCCAATTTATGCTCTATCCCTTTAATACTAATTCCCCTGATATCTTCATTTTATCTGATGTATTGAGCTAGTGGTTCCAACTATAATGCGAAGAGTAGCGGTACCATGCACAGCCCTGTCCCGAGCCCCTTTCTAGGGTAAAATTATTTGATGAATATCCATTAATTTTAATCCTAGCAGTGGGATTGTCGTATAGCGCCTGCATAGTTTTAATAATTGTGTCATGGAAACCAAATCTGTGTAGAACTCTGTAAAGGAAATTCCAGTGAACCAAATCAAATGCCTTTCAGCATCCACGCTTATCACTATTGCTTTAATTTAATTTTTCTGTATGTGATCCATAATGTGTAGTGTCTTTTGTATATTGTCTTGTGTTTGGTGTTGTTGTATAAAAGTCTGATCATTATGTATCAGTGTGGGTAGGAACTCTTGTAATCATTTGGCCATGATGGAGGTAAATAGTCTATAATTTACATTAAGAACAGATATTGGTCTAAAAGACCCACATTCCATTTTATCCTTGCTTTCTTTCGGTATAGCTGAGATTATCACCTCCTTCCAGCTGGGTGGCGTTTGCGCCTTTTTTAAAGCCCAGTTCAATGTGAGGAGTATAACAGGAGTTAACTCATTTTCAAATTCTTTATACCACTCTGCCGTATAGCAATCTGATCCTGGTGACTTAATTTAAGCCTACTTATTACAGTTTTTAGTTCACCTTCAGTCATCGTTCTATTTTGTTCTTCGTTTAATATGGGTAGCATGAGGGAATTCAAGTAGGTGTCAATTTGAGTTATGCTTCCCCTTGGAACTTTAGAATATAGAGTTTTGTAAAATACTTCAAAAGCTTCCTGAATCTCACTTAATTTATTTCTTATCACTTTTGTTCTTGGATCCCTAATTCTATTTAATTGTGTTTTCTGCTATCTTCTTTTTTAATTTCCATGCCAGTCAATCAATCAATCAAGTTGCATTTTTTATAGATTAAAAATAGATTATAGATAGTATTTTCATAGATTTAGATCCACTTTCATAATGTCTGTTTCAAAAACATTTGATTTTTCCTGATTTCTTGTATAGCCAAACCATTAATTTCATTCCTAATTTTTCTAATTTCCTCTAATGTATCCAGTGCCAAATTCAATTTATGTTTTTTTTTCTAGTTCCTTCAGCTTGTTTTGTAATTCCTCTAATGTTTTATTCCTTATGTTTTTCTTATAAGAAGATATTGCTATGATTTTCTCTCTTAAGACTGCCGATACGAGTATCCCATAGAATGGGAGGTGAAACCTCTCCATTATCATTGAATTCTAAATAAAGACTAATTCCTTTTTTAATTTGGTCCTTAAAGTTGGGATCATTGAGTAGACTTGAATTTAGTTTCCATGTAGTACTCTTTGGTCGCAGGTCAAAACCAACAGATAAATATGTAGGTGCATGGTCACTTAAATCTATTATCCCAATTCCACAGGTGTTTATTTTGTCTTTATCTTTTTCAAATGTTATGAAATAGTCTATTCTTGTATATACAGGGTCGGAGGGAGGGCAGAATAGTAAGTGTTGGCACCTTGCATGGCAGCCTCCACCATCAGTGTGTAAATGTGTGTGTGAATGGGTGAATGTGAGGCATACACTGTAAAGCGCTTTGAGCGGTCGGTAGACTAGAAAAGCGCTATATAAATGCAGACCATTTACCATTTAACCATTGAAAATTATGGTGTGAAGATAAGAAACATGAGAGAAAAACACAGTTTCATAAGACGATCCAGACATTTACTCTTTGCACAGTTTTACTCAATGGAATCAGCATGAGCCCTGTGCAAAAAAAAAAATTAAAACTAAATTTTCCTCTTTCTTAACTATATTTTGGAAATTTTTTCATAATTTCCACCAACAGTAATTTCAATTAAAGCAACTGCAAAATTATGCATCGTTTTTAAGCAAATGTTTTGGAATTACAGCATGTACTATACGCTGCAACATATTTCAGTTATTACATTGAAATATGCACTATCCTGGCTGAGAATTGCTCTTTGTAATAATTTAAAGTTTAAACTGTTACATGGGTATTTAATTATTTGTATTTCTTGTCAATAGTTTATTAACAAGTGCAATAGTTTCTGTCGTAGTCCTTCCCAAAGTAATTTGTGTGTAAGAAATAACCATCAAAACCAGTTTAACTGACCAGTAAGTAATTGCAAAATTAATTTTGAGGGGAAAATATACCTTAGAAAAAATGAATACAGTGTGGCCCTAATGAGGCTGAAAAGACACAATGGAAACGGGAAATTATTCAAAAATGCATACTTAGGTGTAAATCTGGATGCCTTGTACATCTATCCACATCCAAAAAATACAATGGAATCTGATGAATCTCATTCATATAACATAACCGCATAACTCTCAGATGCATCCTATAATATCCGACTTTTTTTTTTTCATCCAATTTCTGCTCGTGCTTAAGGTGGCTGTCTCCCGATGCACCTTTAAAATGTAAAGGCGATGAAGCTTCGATGACGAGGGTGAATCGGGTGTGTGCTGAGATGGGACTGGTGGTTGCTACCTGACGGACAGAGAGAAGTCTCCCACATTCTTCTTGCTGGGCCGGGCCAAGAAGCTGCCGTGAATGCCCCGATTCTTCAGAATCTCCTCAGCCTCCACGCCCGTGATGTCCCTGTGGAACCATCTGAAACAGTACACATTAAACGGACACACACACACACATACACAGATATCAGTTACAGAAGTTGGGGACACACACTCGCATGAGCCAGCACCTAGTACATACGGTAGTTTCTCATCTCTATTTGCCACACGAATAGAGGAAAATGAGCACAAAGTCAACACGTGGGTGAAATGCAGAACAATCGTCCACGCTAATATAATTTCTCTTGCAGTAGTTCAGATGCCTCTGTTCCTACAAATGTTGAATCATCGTAGATTTTCCTTTCAGCAAGCATGCCGTGGAGATGAATGGACATGCGCGTTGTGTCATCATGATAAATAACAATACAAAGTGGAAGAAAAAACTTTACGCAATTGTTCTTTAAAAGATGTCATACTACATTTCAGCCACACACACAACTGAATAGGGCTGACCACGAGGCCCACACAGGTGAGCTGTGGTTCAAGTTCACCTCAGCTGAATCTATTCAGCTCAGGCCTTTAGCCGTTGTAAATACACCACTAGCCCCATTTAAACAGACTGCACACAACCACCGCCTGCACAAACACAGTGATATGATAATTCGGGGGGGGGGGGGTAAAAGTTAATTAGCCAAGCTCCCCAATTAAAACCGCATTAGTGTCACAATGCCTATGAGAAACTAGATCCGGGGCAGTGCACATCCATGACAAAAGACTTGACGGCAAAGTGTAACAGGAGGACTCGGCAGCTGGGGGAAGAAAGAGAAGGAGGAATGGAAACAGAGAAGTTGACATTATGTGTTATGCAAAAGGCAGGTTACAACCGAGGTTGGCTAACTGAGCATTAGTGTGTTGGGGGGCCTTTTACTCACCGAACCATGTTGCGCTCTTCTTTGCCTGGGCTGAAAGAGAAAGATCGGAGAGTCCGTTCACTTGAAAATCGGTACAGCGAGTACTCACTCGAGCCGAGGCAATTTCCCTCGACTTCTAAAATAACGTGGCTACAAAAACTATTCACATAACCCCAGGCATAAAAAGGAGCACACTCGCTCGAAAGGAACAGATACGCTATACGTCCTCCTCATTCTCACGCCATTACACTTTCTCACACACGTTCAGACGCTTCGAGTTAAAGCGCCGACGCCACACAACTCTATCGCCCTCAATACACCAGGTGCACAAAACGGCCATTCAAACCACTCGCGCTCTCTTCCTCTCTTTCCCTGCCATGCATTCCTCCATCCAGTGCACCTCCTCCATCCCAGTTGCCACCCTCTAAACCCCCCCCCCGCCCCTTCATAGAAAAGCTGGCACGCACTTACTGTTTCTCAGCTGCTTCTGAAAACAAGTGACACTGATGGAAAGGCTGGGCTGGATATGTCTTGCCCCTCCAGCTTCTCCCCTCCTCTCTTGTCGTTGTCTGTCGTTCACTCCTTCCTTCCTTTTTGAGCCTCTATGCACAAAATAGTGAAAGCAAGACAGGAACAAAAATAGCTGACGGGCCTGAATTCCTTTAGACACAGTGGCCATCTGAAATGCATCAACAATGCGATAATGAACGGAGTGGATAGAAAGAAAATTCTGATCGCTTCGCTTTCTGAATCTCAGTTCTTATCTCAGCTTGATGAGTATCGTACATTTGCAGAGATGTTACAGTTTTGATTAAAACAAGTGAGGGAACCTATACGGTCACAGAGGAGAAAAAAAGGAAGTGCAGACTGGTTATATGGGTTTATAAATAAAAAAAAAATACGCTGTTCAAGTTTCACAAGCAGCAACTATCTGGTCGGCATCGCTCGCCTTATCAGTCTACTTACAACTCCGTTTCCCTGCAGCCCATTTGTCCTCCATTCCTCTCCCGTTGTATGGTTTGCTCTTTACTTCCAGGTGTGTGTTTGTGTGTAAAATACAAAGATCATAGTCGCCTAACACTTCCTTATCTGCAGCACAACCCACCCCTTCTCTCCCCCCCCCGCACTGTGCGTGTGTGTGTTGCTCTCTGTATGAAAGCAATTTACAACTGTGAATTCAATGCACATCACATATGTCAACATGCAACGAAGGCAGTCACCACAGAAACCCAACAAAAGACACAGCATAGCGCCTGGTGAGCACATAGAGAAGAAGATAAAACTAAAAGTAGAGCTTAAACATGGGATGTGTGGTTTTTTTTTTGGTTTTTTTTACCTGTGACAACAAGAACTGTGTAGAGGCTTGCAAGAGATGCTACTTTTCCAACTGTGCAAAAGAAATCAGCATAGAGCTGCCTCGTAAAGAGACCCGGTAACATCATAAAGACGGTGCAACATGCCACTCAAACATGAGCAAACAGGGGCTGGCCATGTTTGACTTGCAAATGATTTTCCCCCTTATAAGGGAATTAGCAGGGCATATTTGAATTCATGTAAAACAGTATTTGCCTTTACAGATGCAGCAGCTGGCTCATCTTGCCATAAATCGTCGATGACATTTGGTGTGTTGCACTCAGACACTCAACTTAGAAAAAAAAAAGTTTCCACACCATGTTTTTGTTTCCGTCGAAACATTTACACTCACTCAATTGTCACTCCGTTTGGTGTTTGAATTGCCATCAAAAATTAAAAAGTAAGAGAAATAATTTCCTCCAAATGCAGAGGCACGCCTTATAAATGCACACACAGCACTGCAGGTGTTTGTTAATTTCAGGGCCGTGGTTAAAGCCAACCATTGCATTTTGCACCAAGTGTGCACGCAAATGCACGTTTAACACCTAGTATAACAGATTGGCTTTTTTCTTTGCGTTTGACACCAGAATCTTCCCTTCACAGCCTGGCTAGGGCTAGCAAGGCACTACTACACAAGACGAGTTGGGGCGCAAAGGGAAATCAGCTGAACTATCTATCTATCTGTGACTGCCATTGTTCTTTTTAGAGCATGTATGTTTAAGCGTGCATCTCCGCTTTCATCTCGGGATCTATTTCCTTCCATCCTCAGTGTGCGCCTTTACACAGCGGTGTTGGGCTACAGGTGGAACAACAGCAAAACATAGGACTCAGGGGGAAATCCAGCTGAGGAGGTAGCACCCAAAAGCTGTATAAACCAGGTTTTTTCAAAGGTTTTGACTCGCTGCAGCCACGGGAGGCCCTTGATCATACAGTCATAAGTAGTGTGCAGGATTAGCAGCGGACAGATACACGCACACACGGACAGAAAAACCGGTGTTTCCCCTGCCATTGCCATGACTTTTGCGCGGCGCCCAAGTCGATTGAACGGGAACTAGTTTTAGGTTTAGGGTCAAGGTTAGGGAAAGGTTTTTAACGTGCGGCACCCAAGCTAGAAAGAAGAAAAAAAACAACCAAATAAAAAAGTTTTGCCTGTCAGCCTGCGGATGTGCAGGCCCCTAGGCGGACCCTCGCACGAATGCGACTAAGTCGAATATGAACTTGCACTTTCCAAAAAGCAAAGGTTTGCTTTGGAACAAGTTTGGTCCGACCCTAACCCAGTTTTTATTTTCATGATATGATAATGCTGGGTAAACCATACCGTTTATGCTCGCGCATGCGTGACTCGGATCGGGCAGCGACAAGAATACGTAACATTTCCTGTTTTGACTCGAGGCCCTGATGGACGCTAGGGAAATGACGTCAGAAATGAGGAGGACACGAGAGGGTTTGAAAACAAGAAGAGGAGGAATCGAATAGCTCAAGCGATGCTAGACAGTCATTTGGAACAGCGGAGGTGTATCTTGTTGGGATGATAGCCGTGACAAGAGAAGACGGGATTTTCAAGGACCCACATGAAGTCTGAAAGTTTGTAGGGGGGGACCTGGAGATGTATGATCGATCAGGATAACTAGAAGTGGGATGGTTATCATTGATTGTATATCAAAGCGTCAGAGGGAGAGAACCCTTAAGAACAAGGTATTTAGAAGGTGTATCTCTTGAGTGACTTGCCTCCCACTAGGATTAAAAGCAAAGGAGGAGGTGATAAGTGGCATGCCACTGTCCGTAGAGGCTGTCATTTCGGGGTGTATGTACGGCAAGAAGAATGACTAGATTCCGAGAAGGGCAGACGGAGGACAGTAAGGCCGTGTTTGACGT
This sequence comes from Lampris incognitus, assembly GCF_029633865.1. Lineage (NCBI taxonomy): Eukaryota > Metazoa > Chordata > Actinopteri > Lampriformes > Lampridae > Lampris > Lampris incognitus. The sequence goes on along the minus strand of NC_079219.1, from coordinate 9,283,475 downwards.
TTGAAGGGGAGTTGCCAGAAAGAGAGTACCTTGATTATGTGAGTTACAGAGTGGGGGCCATGTCAGATGGCACCTCTCAGATTTTTGTTGTTGTCAAGAATATGGACATATTGCAGCAGTATGTAATTAAGTCAGAAGATGTGGGAAGGAGAACTGCAATGTGGAAGATTGCGAAGTTGAGAAAGCGCAAGCAAAGTGCCTGCACTGCAAGGGAAATCGTGAGACGGGGTAAGTTCAGTGTCCAAAAAGAATTAAGGAAGAGAAAGTGAATAAGATGAGAGCAGAAAAGGGATTGTCGTATGCTGAAGTTGCTAGACGAAGGGGGAGAAACGACGATAATGATGTGAGACAAGATCCTAAGGAAGACAAGTCAGTCGGGAAGCATGCTGAATTTTGCTTTTGCAAGGACCAGATGGAAGTTTTTGGCATTTTTGGCAATGGTAATTAACTGACTGCTCCTGGAGTAGAAAGAAAAACTGAGATAATTGACATAACTAGATGCAGCAAGGACATTTCTGGATGTTGTAGGAGTTTCTGGAGAAGGTGTGCAGCAGCTGCTGAGAGAGGGTTTTAGTCCCTCTCAGAAACCGGAGAAATAATTCGTTTACCTGAGAAGACACAAGTTTTTCCTTTTGTTTTAGGGAGTTGTTCCTTATCCGATGCGAGGGTCTAAGGGTAGGATATTGTGTCGCTGTAAAGCCCCCTGAGGCAAATGTGTGATTTGTGATATTGGGCTATATAAATACAATTGACTTGACTTGACTTTTAGTAAATAGACATCCTGCTCCACTCACCATTCCAGTTAGTGGTGGTAATGCACCAAATTGTTGTTTGCAAACCGCCAATAAACCTAAAAAGAAGAAAGACTGCGACCCCGAGGAACTTTTGCATTTTTTTTTAATTATCAAAATTCTTTTAATAACTTATGATCATGTCAGTGCCGACTCGAGTCAACCGTAGATGTGAGTGCCGGTTGACTTAGATTGGGCTGCAATAGAGAGCAGCGTTGGTCAAGCGAGCTAGAGAGTGAATGAAGAGAGGGAGCGGCAGTGGCCAGGACAAACGTCCTTCAAAGGTTTTGAATCACCGCAACCACGAGAGCTTCGTCATCATACAGTCATAACTGCACACAAAAACATAGGCTGAGAAGTCCAATAGTATGCAAGATTAGCCGTGGACACACACGCAAGCAACCAAACGCATTATTAACAAATAACTTATTACATTTAATGTTAGGATCCAGTGGCTCGGACTTTCCACTTTGCGCTCTATTTTTATATGTATATATATTGTTTTAATCTGTTATTGTGATTCATCCTATGTAAGAGTCAGCTAAACTGCTAGGCTTAAAATGTAGAGAGAGAAAAGCAAAAAACTTACCCACAAGTCATTGCATGGACTCCTGCACTTCCAAGATTCAAGAGCGAGTTGAATCAGTCACCGGGGTGTCTCTGACAGGGCAGAACTGGTTGAATCCTGCCCTTTTCTCTGTGGCCCTTTCTGAATTTTGAGGTATACCTCAAGACTCGGGAAGCTACGACAGCAGGATTTGGTATCAAGTTAAACTATAACCAAAGCAGCATGGACAGGCACTGCTGATTCTGGTTAACCGTTTGGTCAGAGTATAATCCACTCCCTTGCGTTCTTCCTCTCAGTGTAACCCTGTGATTTCCAGTCCTCATCTTTTTTCTCTCCCTCTCTCTCTCATGATAAGATATCAGGCTCCATTACCAACCCAGCCTATTCTCCCGCCCTGTAATTTACTCCAATTTCCTTAATTACACTTCTACGGAGAAAATAAGCTTGTTCCTGAGTCCCTTGGTCTCTTAATGTTACACTCTCATTGGCTCTCACAGCTACGCAAGCTTTCCTTTCACCTTCACATCTCTAGCAAACTCGAAAATTGTTTTCATTACAATTCTATCTGGATCACTGTTTAAATGGACCGGGATTGTTGGCGTTTTGTTTGAACTTGTTCAGTTATCCAGAAGTAGAATCAGTCGACGTTAAAGAGTGCAGTAATTCACTTGTAACATTAAGCAACTCCCTTTATTAGCCTGCTAAAAATGCAGCAAGCACTTCTTTCCTCCAGCTCTACCTTCCACTCCATCTTCTTCAAAAGGAAATAGACGCGTGCAAAAGCTTGACAAACCGTTACTGTTTAATTGTAGTCATTAAAAACAAACATTAACAATAAAAACAAGGTGATAATAATGATAACGTAAAATGTAAAACAACTTAACAAACGGTAAGAAATTAAATTAAGATTGCCATCATACTCAATGTTGTCACATGTACCTTAGCATTGTTGAGCTATTGCATGTCCTTAATTAGATTAGAAAAAAAAAGGAGTCCCCGAGGAGCAAATTTGCGGTACTGTACAACTGTTCAAAAAAATAATAATAGGAATGTCAGGGTGCTGGTTCGGGGCATGGCCAGAGAGCAGGAACAACCAATCGTAAGCCAAGTCACCTGAATTGACAGGTGGGGATTGAAAGGTGGAGGGTGGAGGTAATCACATCACAAGGATCAATATAATAGCATTGTTTCACTTCATGATAGTAATAACAGTCTCTGATGAAACAGAGCTCAGTGTCAGGGGCAGTCTGCAGTAGAGATGCACATGAATATGCTCTGTTTTTCTCACACACGCACACGCGCACACACACACGTTCACACACACACACACTCGCATGGTGCAGGTGGAGACATTTCCACTGAGTGACTGAAAGTTATGAATTCCATACAACATCCTACAATGTGAGAATGAACAACAAAAATCCCTTGAATTCATTAATACAAAAAATTACTCCACAGCACTGATATAATACTCCTAGCACACGAATGTTGCTATCTCTCCTTGTCTACTTGTTTCATCTTTATGATACATATACTTACATACACACATGTTTGACCCTGCTGTGAGGACAGCGCCGGCAGGCCAGCGGAGTTGCCCGCGGTGATGTCACTAGAACAGTGCTCAGGTTGGATGAATTAGAGGAGATAGACCCGTTTCTGGTCTTTTATAGAAATAAGAGTGAATAGAAGTGCCTTCTATTCTCCCCTATTAATTCCAGTCTCTTCAAACGAAAGCCCGGCAGCACAGTCTGAATCAAGGGATTGGGGGCTGAGAGGGGTGAAGGGAGGTAGACTGACCTCACTGTGCTGTACATGGGGGCGCTGCAGTGATGGGGATTGGGGGGAGGGGGGGTAGGACGGCTGCTACATGGCGGTGAAGTGAGGGGCTGCTAGCCAACAGTGTCAGTGGGACACCTGTGGGGTGTGCAAGGGTGTCGGTCAGCGTGGAACCTGCATCTGCTGTGAGCTCTGTGATTGGTTCTGCCCAGGGACCTCGGGGCCCCGACTAGCCAAACGGCTCAGGATGTTCCTCTCAGACATCTGCAGCCGTACGGCAACGGGAGGTATCCGGGCGATGGTTGCTGGGAGACGCGTCACGTCTGCCTTCATGTCGCTGAGGAGTTCCTCGAGCTGTTTGAGCACTGAGACAGAAGGAAAGCCATGAGAACCATTGTGATAATTACTCAGTCATAATTATGATAAGCACACTTATAAAATATCTCAACTATTGGTTGTAATGTGGAATTGTGTTAAACATTGTTTAATAAAAGACCCATTGGTAAACTTCACAGTATCCTAAAAAACACAAATCATCCCCTCCACAATGTGTTTGAGCATAAAAGCCATTTTAGCAATAGATTCATTCTTACCAAAACAGGCACTGAGAAGTACAAACATTCATCTGTATGTAAGTTTGTGGTTGTCTACCTGATCCAACTGCATAATCTGGCCTGTAGGAGGAAGTAAACATGTGGTATATGTGGTGCATGTACTAGTTTTGTCCTGCACTTGTATGAAAGCGTACTATGTCGGATTTCACTAGTGAAGCTTTCTGTGATCAAGTAATTTCCCTTCTGCACTGAATAAAACTACTTTATATTCCATAACAAGTACCTTTGTGCAGTACTGCGTTGGCGGGCTTGTTTCCTGACATAGACTCTTTGCTGAGGTGCTGGTGGGACTCGGCCAAACACTCCACCTCACTGAAGCGTGTGTTGAGGGCCATGGAGGGATGGGCCGGGTCCTCGGACATGTTTAAATAGGCCGCCCTGCGCAACTGCTCTTCAATCACCAGTGCTTGCTCCAATAACTATATATTAAAGAATTGAAAAAACAACAAAATATACATTTATTGGGAAGAAAGAGACTGACAGATTGTTAAGCAGTCTGAAGAAAGTTGTTCCTGCCTCTATATTCTCTCCCATCCAGACTACTGGGACTTTTTATTCTGGCCAACATCCAAACAGTCTTCAATAACCCCCAGCTGGTGCCATCAGAGGAGATCATTCAAATTCTGGCATCACTTTGCTTTTAGGGCTGACTAGACTAGAGGTATAAGTGACTGGGGTTAAACCTAGCGCTGCACAATTAATCAAAATTATATTAAATCTCAATCAAGATTTTGGCTTCCCACAGTTAAATGAACATGATTGACTGTGATACTGGCGTTAAAAATGCACGCTCCGCTCACAGAAATCTCTGCTGCATATCAAATCAAGCGCTTCCTAAACTAACTGCCTGACAAATCACAACTGCTCCCTTGAAGTGCATGTGCAAAAATTTCCTGGATGTTGCGGCTGCAGTCCAGAGTAGAGGAGTAATATACAACATGGCAAAATGAAAATCAGATGTCTGGAACAGAAGGCAATGAGCTGGTCCCTTGAAATGGACCATCATCTGTTATTTGGAAGTATTTCAGATTTAGGGCAAGTGATGTTGACCAAAAATATATGCATATAGTGCTTTAGAATTGTGTCTGCGCTGCAAAGCAACACAACTAACCTGTTCAACCACCTGAAAACCCCCCACAAACTGCAGTGCGACGATGCCAAGAAGAATAACATCACTAACGTCACCTCACTGAATCCCTGTCCTTGTCCAAGTGAATAAGGACCAGTCTTATTTTGAGGTAAAGATTTGTTCTTTAGCAGGAATGTAGCACAACATGGAAGTGAAAGCAGTGCTGTTTCTTTAAATGTGAACGTGCAATAAAAATATTTTGTCCCTAAATATCAATGAATGATCATAAATAACCGTGCTCTCAATATTGATCAAAATAATCGTGATTATCCTTTTGGCCATAATGGTGCAGCCCTAGGTAAACCCCAACTTTGAACCTACTTTTCTGTAATGACAAGGGTCAGGTCAGCATGTGTGCACGCACCCACGTGCACACATGCATGCTGACTCAGCCCTTACAATCCCCAGGACTTGTTTTCTCTCTCCCCCCACACTTAAGGTTGCGACTTGGTCAGTAGTACGTGTAAACGGACTGCATTTTATACAGCGCTTGTCTAGCTGCAACAGCAGCTCAGTGTCACTGCTCACCTTGAACCTGCGAGCCAGGAACTTGTTTTTTATCTCCAGGAAATTGCCTCTGCTCATTTCCCCTTTGAAGGGCTCATTCAGGATGGCATACTTCACATCATTCTGCACGTCCTGCCAGCGAGCATAGCCATGTCTGAGGAGACCTGGGTCAAGGGTTATAACCATCACCAAGTAAGAGTCAACATGATAGAGCTAGATTACTTTTTTTGTTTTTTTGAATATTTCCTTCTAGCGATTATAATTTTTGGGGGGGGGGTATTTTTCCTCCGTTTACTCCCCCAGTTGTACTTGGCCAATGACCCCACTCTTCCGGGCTGTCCCAGTCACTGCTCCACCCCCTCTGCCGATCTGGGGAGGGCTGCAGACTACCACATGCCTCCTCCGATACATGTGGAGTCGCCAGCCGCTTCTTTTCACCTGACAGTGAGGAGTTTCACCAGGGGGACGTAACGCGTGGGAGGATCACGCTATTCCCCCCAGTTCCCCCTCCCCCCCTGAACAGGCACCCTGACAAATCAGAGGTGCTAGTGCAGCGACCAGGACACATACCCACATCCGGCTTCCCACCCGCAGACACGGCCAATTGTGTCTGTAGGGATGCCCGACCAAGCCGGAGGTAACATGGGGATTCGAACCGGCGATCCCTGTGTTGGTAGGCAAGAGAATAGACCGCCACGCCAACCAGACGCCCCTGCAATTACAGTTTTACAGACAGGACAAGACACCACATTCATATAGCGACCATTTTACTCTTACATCATGGTCGGGGTTAGAAACTCCACCCTGAAGACTGAGTGACATAGCTGACAGCTAACAAAGTACCCTCAAATTCTGAATAATAACAAAAAAACAACCCTAAACTAAAATAAGGAATAAGAAATTAAGTTATTAAATTAAGTTTCCTTCATTAAAGCCTTTGGGGAAATTCATATACTGCAAATTAAACCATCCTAGCTGTGATCTGTGTAGCTAGGAGCAGTGGGCTGCCGCCTTCATGCTGCCCTCGGGGACCAACTCCAGTTCTTTTCCGACTGCCTTGCTCAGGGGCACAGACAGAGTATTAACCCTAATATGCATGTTTCTTTTTGATGGTGGGGGAAACCAGAGCACCCGGAGAAAATCCACCACAGACATGGGGAGAACTTGCAAACTCCACACAGAGGACGACCAGGGATGACCCCCAAGGTTGGACAACCCCGGGGTTTGAACCCAGGACCTTCTTGCTGTGAGGCGACAGCACTAACCACTGGGCCACCGTGCCGCCATATTTATATCCATATTTACTGCTCAGTACTTTTGCTCTAGAAGGATACTGTATAATGCCGGCTAACAGCCAGTAGTCATGCCGACGGTGCCAGATCTCGAAGGTTTTCTTCGTGACAGTGGCTGCCCTCTCTTCGTTCTGCCACAGAGAGTGAAGTTCTGGAATGACAAGCAAAATCAGTCAAAGGGCAGTAAACGGACATATTAAACAAAAATTTAAAAAATCAAGCTTGGTTCCCTTTGAGCGTGTGTGTTAGTGATATGTGGGTTGACTCCGAAGTTTTCAGGATCTGCGGTTTTATCTGCGGCACCCGTGAATTCAGGTCTAACAAAATCTTGTCGGTGAAGTTCAAGCGGGTTTTGGGCAGGTCAGATTTATCGTCAGTACTATATATGCAATATTCCTAAACTACCTAAGTTGTTTTCATTCGGAAATGTCTAGACTCGTCTGTCTAAGCAGCTTATGCATGCACAACACGTGCTCGCCGAGATGCCTTTCCCTTTCTTTTGGCCATTTCAATGACAATAATTCACAGTATCGTAACACATTCGGGATTTCAGCCCAGCTTTGCGATGACAAAATGAATTTGCAGTCAGATGTTCTGATCAGATGCACTCATTTACTTCAGTTCCATTACAGGTGGAACAAACACTGCACCACAGTGTAGAGCAACAAATGACAAACAAGCAATTTTCACCATCAGCTTCTCTGCGCTGAGACAGTTACTGTTTTGACTGTAGGGTGTTTTCAGAGCCTAATAACTTATCAAATGACCATATCTGATCCGTTCAATCCATAACATTCTCACGCACAGGATGACAGTGGCTCAGGAGGTAGTGCAGGTCATCTGGTAACTGGAGGGTTGCCGGTTCGATCCTCAGCTCCTCCTGGCGGAGATGCTGAGGTATCCTTGAGCAAGACACCCAACCCTTAACTGCTCCTTATGAGCTGGTTTTTACCTTGCATGGTTGACACCGCCATCGGTGGATGAGTGTGTGTTAGGGCTGTTAAAATTGGCCAGAAAAAAAAAAATCACGTAGGTTCGAACCCATTCGAATATATTGTAGTGACCGGGGGAGGGAGTCACTCTGACTGTTGGCGGAGCTGCACTGGGGGAGCACAGGGACTCATGGGACTGTTAATGTTTGAGTTGACTGTTGTATTTTTGCGTGTTCATGTTGGGATGTGTTGTTTGGGGGTTGACTCGGACTGGGTAGAGGGCTGTTACTGACTGACCGACCTTAGGACCGTGACTAAGACTGATGCCGTCAGTTGTGACATGGGGGGGGACTCGCTACGTTGTCGTCTGTTCTGGCCATTGCATAAATGAAAGAGCACTCCCGGGGTCGTGCGGCGTATGGGGGCATGGGAGTTGCGATTAAAAAGATCTCTGCGTCTCGACTCATTCTTCCATGCTGGCTCGCCACAATATTTTTGCGCATTATGTCCATAAGAGGGCAAACCAGTACAACGAGAGACATAACGACTTATATAGGTGTATTGATTTTCAACATGGGCTGTCCGGGTAGCGTAGTGGTCTAGTCAGTTGCCTACCAACATGGGGATCGCCGGTTCGAATCCCCGTGTTACCTCCGGCTTGGTCAGGCGTCCCTACAGACACAACTGGCCGTGTCTATGGGTGGGAAGCTGGATGTGGGTATGTGTCCTGGTCGCTGCACTAGCGCCTCCTCTGGTTGGTCGGGGCACCTGTTCGGGGGGGAGGGGGAACTGGGAGGAATAGCGTGATTCTCCCACGTGCTACATCCCCCTGGCAAAACTCTTCACTGTCAGGTGAAAAGAAAGGGCTGGCGACTCCACATGTATTGGAGGAGGCATGTGGTAGTCTGCAGCCCTCCCCTGATTGGCAGAGGGAGTGGAGCAGTGACCAGGATGGCTCGGAAGAGTGGGGTAATTGGCCAAGTACAATTGGGGAGAAAAAGGGGGGGGGGGTGTATTTCACCGTAAACATGTCTTTCATTAAGATCTACATACCTACACATTACAAAATTACCAAATAAAATAATGTCCTATACTCCATCCATCCATTATCCAAACCGCTTATCCTGCTCTCAGGGTCGCAGGAGCCTATCCCAGCAGTCATTGGTCAGCAGGCGGGGAGACACCCTGGACAGGCCGCCAGGCCATCACAGGGCCTACATATACTGGACATGTCCTATACTGTAAAACTTAATTTAAAGACCACAGACCTCTCTCTCTCTCTGTGCCGTGGTTGGCGCTCGAGTGAGAAACAAGAACGCGCCATCTCTCGGAGCGAGATGAATGATTCGTAATTGACGTGTTATTTTCGAGACATGCCTTCAGGGTAGTGGTGGGAACGGTAAGCTAACTGTATCTTACCTAGCTTGCATATGATGTTATCTCGAGGTTCCACAATTCTTCCATTTTCTGACCAAAATCCAAAGTATTTCCAGACAGAGCTTTCTAGATCGTTCGGAGTGAAAATTACTCTCTGCCATCTTTGCCACATGGTCGTTGAATTATTCGCTCGTTTCAGCTTGACCTAAATTTCATTTCAACCAATGAAAGCGACGTTGTGCAACTCCCGTCTATCATGCCGCGTACTCAGTGCAGCAGCCGAGGCTCTCGTGAGAAGTCGCGAGGCAGACAGCCGCGGTAGTGCAGCTTCTTTCACAAACAAATATTAATTTTCACATTCAAATGTCTGTTTTTGTTTTTTAAATTCGGGTATATATTCGAATTTGGAATATTCATTGGCAGCCACTGAGTGGCTGTTGCAGCTAGAAAAATGCTATATAAAATGCAGTCCATTTCCCATTCCATTTACACACACAATAACACACAGTAAGCTGAGATAGTTATTCTGTGTTTCAACAATACGTCTAAATACTAAGCTAATATCCAATCTGGTAGCCTAGGTTTATGGTCTACCATTTATGTTAGAGTAATGCCTGGGTCAAACTACACGAATTCAGGCCGATTCTGACCCGATTGCGTCAGTGCCGACCATCGTTCAGTGTTGGGCCCGAATATGAATGTCGGGAACGACAAATGCTCTTGTAGTGTGACATAATCCAAGACCAACGTCAGACACCCCACGACCCCGACAAGTCTAGCATGTCAGAATTTTTTTTGCATTTTCCATCTAATTTGACACCCCTGACCAACGCTCAAACACGTGTTCCTGATGCTGACCAATAGGATAACAGAATGCTCTCTGGCGCGTATAAACAAATCACACATAGCGCCTCTTCCATGATTGACACTTCTTGACCCGCCTCCCCGGGCGACCTATGAACTCGAGTACAGTCGTGATGACAGCAGATGGCGGCAGCATACGATGATGGGTCGGGATTCCTACTCGTAGTGTGTGGCCAGTCTGGCGGCCAAGACAGGACATGAATTTATAGCAGTAGTCTGATGTGGAGCCATTGTGAAAGAAAAAATATCGTCTAGTTTGATCAGAGCATAACAAAAAAAACAACCAAATTTTTCTTTTCAAAATTTACAAGTAGGAAAAGAAAAAAAATCAAAGCATTTTTTAAACTACGGGTTTGAAATAACAGGTCATGGATCAGCTGAGGTCCATTTGCCAACCACAGGTTCAGTGTGTGTGTGTGTGTGTGTGTGTGTGTGTGTGTGTGTGTGTAGTGGGGAAAATAATTATTTGACCCCTTGCTGATTTTGTAAGTTTGCCCACTTACAAAGAGTGCAACAGTCTATAATTTTAAGCGTAGGTTGATTTTAACAGTGAGAGGCAGAATATGACCAAAAAAAGTGGAATAAGACATTGTATGAATTTTATGAATTTATTTGCATATTTTTGGTCCAAAATAAATATTTGAACCCCTGGACAAACATTATGTTAATATTTAGTAGAAAAGCCATTATTGGCCAGCACAGATGTCAAACGGTTTTTATAGTTTCTGACAAGGTTTGTGCACATTTCGGCAGGAATGTTGGCCCACTCCTCCCTGCAGACAGCCTCCAAATCGTTCAGGTTTCGAGGCTGTCACCTGGCAACCCGAATTTTAAGCTCCCTCCAAAGATTTTCGATTGGATTCAGGTCTGGAGACTGGCTAGGCCATTCCAGAACCTTGATGTGCTTCTTCTTCAGCCACTCTTTGGTTGCTTTGGCGGTGTACTTTGGGTCGTTGTCGTGTTGGAACACCCATCCACGACCCATCTTCAGCGCTCTCACTGAGGGAAGGAGGTGTTGGTCCAGAATTCCACGGTACATGGCCCCGTCCATCCTCCCCTCAATGCGATGGAGTTGTCCTGTCCCCTTGGCTGAAAATCACCCCCAAAGCATTATGTTGCCACCCCCATGCTTGACGGTGGGGATGGTGTTCTTTGGGTTGTACTCCGTGTTCTTCACCCTCCAAACACGGCGAGATGAGTTGAGCCCAAAAAGTTCTATTTTGGTCTCATCCGACCACGTCACCTTCTTCCAAGCCTCTTGAGTCATCCAGGTGTTCATTGCCAAACTTCAGACGGGCCTGTACATGTGCCTTCTTGAGCAGTGGGACCTTGCGTGCGCTGCAGGATTTTAATCCATGACGGAGTAGTGTGTTACTAACCGTTTGCTTTGTAACTGTGGTCCCAGCTGCCTTCAGGTCAATAACCAGTTCCCCCCTTGTGGTTCTGGGATGATTCCTCACCGTTCGCATGATCAGGGACACCCCACGAGGCAAGATCTTGCGTGGAGCCCCAGACCGAGGGAGGTCTGCGGTGGTGTGGTGTTCCTTCCATTTCCTGATAACTGCACCGACAGTTGTTACTTTCTCTCAAAGATGCTTTCCAATTCTCTTGTAGCCCATCCCAGCCTTGTGCAGGTCTACAATCTTGTCCCTGGTGTCCTTAGACAGCTCTTTGGTCTTGCACATGGTGGAGATGTTGAAATCTGATTGATTGGGTGTGGACAGGTGTCTTTTATACAGGTAACGAGGTGATGCAGGTGTATTTTATGTGGGTAATTAGTTGGGATTGGGGGTGCATCTTAAAGAAAAACTAACTGGTTTGTGGGAGCCAGAATACTTGCTGTTTGGTAGGGGATCAAATACTTATTTTTCTAAATCAGGTGGTTATTAATTTTTATAAATTCATATGATGTGATTTTCTGGAATTTTCTTTGGGATTCCGTCTCTCACTGTTAAAATGTACATATGATTAAAATTATAGACTGTTGCATTCTTTGTAAGTGGGCAAACCTACAAAATCAGCAAGGGGTCAAATAATTATTTTCCCCACTGTATATATATACCTGTGAATCCTCCATCAGCGATATTGAACATGAACCTCTGCTTGGTGGCCTTTTTCTTCTCCTCGCTGATATTGACCAGTCCCGTGGCCGCCCCTCCTTCTTTAGTGTTCTCTCCGTTCTGCAGCTTGCCAGACTCCTCCGTTTTCACCCCTTCTTTTTCTTCCTTTTGCTCTGGGGGAGAAAAGAACAGAGTTTTTAAGTGTCAAACGGTGGACACAAACGGCGTCATTACGTGGTATAAGGTGTCAAGAGAAATGTTATTTCTGTTTTTGGGAATGAATTAGGAATCAAATGGACTGTTTTCTACCTGTGACAAATATGAGACTGTCCAATTAAACACTGAACAAATGTCTCTGTGTCTCCAAATTATGAGACAAATCAGAGATGGCAATAGACAGACAGAAAGTGAGCAAGATAGCCAGCCCTTCATGTTCCTCTACCTTTCTTCTCCTCCATAGGGGGACTGGTGTCCATTTTCTCATCTTTGCTCTCCTCACCTGAAATGACAGAGCGACAGGTAGAATCCCCAGTGGAGGAATATGTGTGTGTGTGGGGGGGGGGGGGGGCTTATAGAATCGATGTAAAACTCAGACTGCAAGGCTCACCTTTAGGCTTGGCGTCCTCCGAATTTGCCTTGCCCTCCGAACCTTCAGCCTTGACCTCAGCTGGAGTGTCCTTGTCTGCCATCTCTGAACACCGCTCCTTGTCGTCTCTCTCCTTGCCGATGTCATCAGAGTCCTTCTCCTTATCGGCCTGTCCAACGCCTGCCTCCTTTGCCATCTCCTCCTTCCCTATAGCGGTATCTCCCGTTCCTTCTTTCTTGTCAGGGACTGGGGATTTCTCAGACTCGTCAGGGATTTCGATTATCTGGGGGGGGGGTTACGGTTAAAAAGTATTCAGCTGAGAAAATCTGAAGGGTCTACCATGTGTAAAAATGGGATGTTGATAGAAAAGAAATTACCTCAGGATCGTACATCTTGTTGACTCCTTTTCCCTCTTCTCCTTCCTTCTTGACCTCGGATTCCTTGTCCTCAGATTTAGACAGATCTTCTGACCAAAACAACAACAAAAAAAATTCATAAGAGACGGAAGTGGAGTTAATGCACGTTGACCTAAATGGCTTTTGTGTTTACGTGGAGTGTGGGTGTGTGTGTATGTGTGTGTACCTGGGGCAGGGGTGTTGGGCTGGGTGTCAGCAGGGGTCCCAGAGGAGGGTGTCTTGGGATCCTCTCCGGCAGCCAGAGCTGCTGCTCTTTTGTTCTCTTCCAGCTCAGCCATCCAGGGCATGGACCACTGGCCGTTCACATGCTCAAATTCCTGCACCTGTAAAACACACACACAAACATATCAATATTATAGTTTATGGTCTTTCAATTATATTGTATTGGGATGATATTTGGATACTGTCATATCATGAGACAGGATTTTTTATTTTTTTTTTGTAAATTGATAAAAAGAATATTACCTAAAATTTCTGTGAAAATTAGGTTTGGTTTGATATTGTAATTTGTATGACCAAACAGTTCAAGGAGAATATATATTCTCCCTATATATATATATATACACTACCGTTCAAAAGTTTGGGATCACCCAAACAATTTTGTGTTTTCCATGAAAAGTCACACTTATTCACCACCATATGTTGTGAAATGAATAGAAAATAGAGTCAAGACATTGACAAGGTTAGAAATAATGATTTGTATTTGAAATAAGATTTTTTTTACATCAAACTTTGCTTTCGTCAAAGAATCCTCCATTTGCAGCAATTACAGCATTGCAGACCTTTGGCATTCTAGCTGTTAATTTGTTGAGGTAATCTGGAGAAATTGCACCCCACGCTTCCAGAAGCAGCTCCCACAAGTTGGATTGGTTGGATGGGCACTTCTTTGAGCAGATTGAGTTTCTGGAGCATCACATTTGTGGGGTCAATTAAACGCTCAAAATGGCCAGAAAAAGAGAACTTTCATCTGAAACTCGACAGTCTATTCTTGTTCTTAGAAATGAAGGCTATTCCATGCGAGAAATTGCTAAGAAATTGAAGATTTCCTACACCGGTGTGTACTACTCCCTTCAGAGGACAGCACAAACAGGCTCTAACAGGTACTATTTAATGAAGATGCCAGTTGGGGACCTGTGAGGCGTCTGTTTCTCAAACTAGAGACTCTAATGTACTTATCTTCTTGCTCAGTTGTGCAACGCGGCCTCCCACTTCTTTTTCTACTCTGGTTAGAGCCTGTTTGTGCTGTCCTCTGAAGGGAGTAGTACACACCGGTGTAGGAAATCTTCAATTTCTTAGCAATTTCTCGCATGGAATAGCCTTCATTTCTAAGAACAAGAATAGACTGTCGAGTTTCAGATGAAAGTTCTCTTTTTCTGGCCATTTTGAGCGTTTAATTGACCCCACAAATGTGATGCTCCAGAAACTCAATCTGCTCAAAGAAGTGCCCATCCAACCAATCCAACTTGTGGGAGCTGCTTCTGGAAGCGTGGGGTGCAATTTCTCCAGATTACCTCAACAAATTAACAGCTAGAATGCCAAAGGTCTGCAATGCTGTAATTGCTGCAAATGGAGGATTCTTTGACGAAAGCAAAGTTTGATGTAAAAAAAATCTTATTTCAAATACAAATCATTATTTCTAACCTTGTCAATGTCTTGACTCTATTTTCTATTCATTTCACAACATATGGTGGTGAATAAGTGTGACTTTTCATGGAAAACACAAAATTATTTGGGTGATCCCAAACTTTTGAACGGTAGTGTATATATATATTCTCCGTATGATTATCCCCATATTTTCCATATCTCCCAGCACAAGTTTGAATTTAAGCCACCATTTGCTTTTACTATCTATCTATCTATCTAAGAACATATACCTTCTTTCTGATCAGTGACATCACCCCAATACGGGTGAGAACGTGTTGCCTTGACAACCCCTCCCGTGGGACACCGTCAGCAAAGGTCTCAGCTCCGTCAGCACCCGGCTCACAGAGGTGGCGCATGAACAAAGAAACATAAGCCCTAACAGGAAGAGGAGGAAGGAGGGGGTCAAGATAAAGACAGACAAAAAGAAGAAAAGAAAAATTCTCAAACTCAATGTTTGATTTTCCATGAAAAAAATCTTGATTATCTGATCTGTATTCTTGCAAGCTTTTGCATATTCAGCCGTCTCCAATTTTAACAGACTACAATATGCTGGGAATTTGTAATTTCCTAATACCGTCAGGTTTTGACAGATTGGTTCGTTAATTAGTTGAACCCTGAACGTAACCAAATAGCCAGTAAATATGGTCATTGATTGTCAAGAGCAGCTCCTCAGGAGACTTACTTAAATTCTTTCTCAGACTTCCCTCGCAGGTCTCTCACCAGCCACTGGGTGGTGAAGGCGTCCTGTGGGGGCATCCCGTAACGCATCACCGCGTTCAGGAAGGCCTTCCTCTGCCGTGCGTTAAAGCCCAACACCTGTCAGACAACACAGCTCGTCTTAAACAAGTAGAAAGGCACCAGTTACATCATAAAAAGGGATAAAATTAAACTCGCATCAGGTTAAATCACCGAGGATTCTGCCTTCATCAAAACACCCTTCATTATTTCACACAAATCATTGCCAAAAATGCACAATGGGGCTGTGCAGAGACTGAATGTGTGAGGTTTCTAGTCAAATCTCGAGTGTAACAGCATAAAAGAGTGGTGCAATTCTGAAAGAAAAAAAAAACAAAAACAATTTAATGCTTTCTCTGAGAAATGAATATTTCAATTTGGATGAGTGATGAAACATTTTCCCGTAATTTCTTTTGCCTGTGTTAATAAAAAATATTTCAAACATTCAAGGCTAAAGGAGTAAATGGGATGGTGGCAGCTGTGATTTGCACAGAGAAGAGCTGAGATTTTCTCTCCCTCAGCAGCTGAAGTTGTCGTCTGCACACAGCACCAGAATATTTTACTGAGACAGTAGCCTGGATCACCCTCCGCCATAAGGAAAAAACATATCTTCTTGTATTATTTGTGTGGCTCGGATACTGCTAAGTGTGAAATGAGTGGCAACAACACAACAGAGGAATAAAAGGAGACTAGCTGACAGTGAACAAGGCAGAAGACCTACCTCGATGTTCCCACCAACCCTGGCCAGTAGCGGAGGCAGGGGTTTGTCCCTTTCATTCCTCAGCCCCTTGCGGTTGGGCCTGCGTAAGTTAGCTGACAGCAAAAGATGGAACCTTAGACTTTTTAGGTTTAATACTTATTCACAATAGAAACATACACAAAAAATAAAATAGAACATTTCACTGACAATAAGTAAGACGAAAGCCATTTATTTTGACACTGTATCCTAACAACAAATTGTATTCTTATAATGAATGTGTCTTCTGCATTTATCCTTCCATCCATCCATTACCCAAACCGCTTATCCTGCTCTCAGGGTCACGGGAATGCTGGAGCCTATCACAGCAATCATTGGGCGACAGGCGGGGAGACACCCTGGACAGGCCGCCAGGCCATCACAGGGCCCACACACACATTCACACCTAGGGACAATTTAGTATGGCCGATTCACCTGACCTGCATGTCTTTGGACTGTGGGAGGAAACGGGAGCACCCGGAGGAAACCCACGCAGACACGGGGAGAACATGCAAACTCCACACAGAGGACGACCCGGGACGATCCCCAAGGTTGGACTACCCTGGGGCTCAAACCCAGGACCTTCTTGCCGTGAGGCGACCGCGCTAACCACTGCGCCACCATGCCACTCTTCTGCATTTAACCCATCCTACTGTATAGGAAAAGTGGGCAGCTGCAACACCCGGGGACCAACTCCAGTTCTTCTTTCCATTGCCTTGCTCAGGGGCATAAAGAGGAGTATTAACCCTAACATGCATGTCTTTTTGGTGGTGGGAAGAAAACACAGCACCGAGAGGAAACCCACGCAGACACGGGAGAACATGTAAACTCCACACAGAAAGGACCTGGGACCGTCTGGGGTTCGAACCCAGGATCTTCTTGCTGTGAGACAACAGCGTTAACCACTGGACCACCGTGCCACCCAAGTATATATTAAATTGATATCAAACTATACTTTTTTTGGGGGGGGGGATCCCCCCCCTTTTTTCTCCCTAATTGTATCCGGCCAGTTACCCCACCCTTCCGAGCCGTCCTGGTCATTGCTCCACCCCCTCTACCAATCGGGGGAGGGCTGCAGACTACCACATGCCTCCTCCGATACATGTGGAGTCACCAGCCGCTTCTTTTCACCTGACAGTGAAGAGATTCACCAGGGGGACGTAGCACATGGAAGGATCATGCTATTCCCCCCCAGTTCCCCCTCCCCCCAAACAGGCGCCCCGACCAACCAGAGGAGACGCTAGTGCAGCGACCAGAACACATACCCACATCCGGCTTCCTACCCACAGACACGGCCAATTGTGTCTTTAGGGATGCTCGACCAAGCCGGAGGTAATACAGGGATTTGAACCGCCGATCCCTGTGTTGGTAGGCAACGGAATAGACCGCTACACTACCCAGATGCCAAACTATACATTTTTGAGGTCAAACAAACAAGACTGTTCTTTAGGCTCCCCTGTGAGCACATTTCTTCCACTCAAGCTGGACAAGTTAAAGTCATTTTGCGTAGCATTAACAGCCTGTATGCTCCCTGTCCCAAGGGCCAAAAATGACTCGCCTTCACTAAAACCTCTGAAATAAATCAGCAGTCATTCATCATAAAATCTGTAAATTTCTGGGTTTTTCCTCTTCACAGTGCAGAAAGACTGTATTTAAATCAGTGAACAGCACTCGTTTTTATTACAAGACACCTGTCATACTTGTTTTCTTTACTAAATTAGAGGTTTATTATTATTACTGTTACAGGTACTTCATAGCACCAAAACATTTTTTTTTGTTTTTTAGACAGCACTTGTATAGCCTAAGAAAGTAGCAGAAATGTGCAGAAAGTAGTTTCGAATGCATTTTATTTAAGGGAAATAATAACAGTCTTGAACTTTTTTGGCAACATAATGACGTATTCTTATATACTATACAATGAGGAATGCAAATACAAAATACTAGTCTTCTCCCATTTTTTTAACCATTGCCCCTGACCACAACGTGTATAAACAACAACAATATATAATAGATAAAAAAAACAAAAATGTGAAGAACATAAATCAATCAACTGATTAGCAAATTTAGGACAGTACACAAGTTTGTGTGCATGGACGATGCAGATGTATTTCTCACATGTGCATCACATAGAGTTTGACTTAGTCTTCTTTGGGGGGCAGAACTGGCATCTCCTCTCTTGCCTGTCCCAGCTGCAGCCTCAGGTGGATCAGGACAATATTCAGCCCCATGAACAGCTTTCACAAGCACTGCAGAGGCTGCTATGCAGCAGAAGCACTCCCTTCTTTGACTGTGTGGGGTTACAAGTGCTTTTCCCAGCTGCTCCAGGAACACCCTCCTCTTGTTCTGCTTTTCAGCCATCCAAGTAGGGTTGATCTTGTTCCATAGCACGAAGGCATTGTATGAGGGCACATCAATGATGTTATGGAAGATGACCAGGGGCCAGTCATCCTCCAGCAGCTGTAAGTTCCAATCCACTTGTCCAGGTTGTCCACGCCTCCTTTGTTGTGGTTGTGGTCCAGGACGCCGGCTGGTTTCCTGTCCTCATGATCACTGATCTCAGCCGTTTTGTGCAGTGTGCTCAGGAAGACCACATTCTTGTTCCTAAGAAACTAGAGTGGTGGTGGGAATGAAGGCAAACTTTGATGAGAAGGCCTCTCTCCCCCTTGTTGCAAGGAGTGCAGGGGGAGCTCAGACTTGTTCTAACTGTGCCAACCATGGTGATCTTCCTCTTCAGGAGCTGCCCGCTGAGTTCATAACAGGTGAAGAAATTGTTATACTCGACACTGTGCCCCCTCAGTCCATCTGTCACGTCAAGCACAACCCACATCCCCTGGTTCTTCTCTGGGACTCCACTGTTCAGCTTCCCTGTGTAGATTTGCATCCTCCAAGCATAGCTGGATTGCGCGTCACAGGCCACCCATATCTTGATGCCATACTTTATTGGCTTACTGGGCATATACTGCTGGAAAGGACAGCGACCTTTTGACAAGAGATCACCATTAGTATCAGTGTCGCAGAAAATCACATAAATCAACGATATTACAGCGATACATAAAATTAACAGGGAAAATCACTACATCACAAATATGAAAATAAAAATGTACCTCTGAATGGAGCCAGTCACTCATCCACTGTTACTTCTGGCCAAGGGTTGTAGAGGTATGGCAGACGTTCCACCCACTTTTCACAGACCTCTCTTATGGCCACCAGTTTGTCTCTCACATGTCTTGCAAGTCTTGACTCACAGTTATCAAAGCATAACATTCTTGAGATGATGTGAAAGACTTTCAGCAGCATCGTGGCACGGAAATTTGCTCTTCCACTCTGCATCCCAGACTAAATGTAGCCTCGGGACCTATACACACCCGCTAAGATTACCAGCCCTATGTAGGGCACCCAGGTCAATCTCATCCATCCTTTTCCAGTTGTCTCCATAGTTACAGAAACCCTCCAAATTTGACATCTCCAGGATGATTTTTTTTGATGGCAGGTGAGATGGACATGCAGAATGTTGAGGCAATGTCCTGGGCATGGGTAACTGCATGTCTTCTGGGCCCTGGGGTCATCCTTATGACATTTTGATCTGCCATCCTGCCCTGGTTGTCATATAATGACATGGACCATATCATTTTGCTGCTCTTTGACAAAAATATCTCTTTCAGTTTGGAGATTTCCACTTCATCTGAAGATGATGCATTGTGCCCTGAGTTGTATTCTTCCCCATCTTCTTCTTCAGATAACTCCCCCTCTTCAAAATCATTCGCTGTGTCCCAATTCAGGGTCTGCATCCTTCGGAGGGTGCAGCATTCGCGGTCTACGAAGCCGAATCCTCCGGAGGCTTCTCTGTATACCGCGTCAACGGTTGTTAAATGGGACGGTCTAGCCTTCAGTGGATTTCCTGGTTGCGTCACCTTATCCTTACGTCACAATTACTCTCGCAAGTTACTACTGAAAAGTTATGGAGCCACAGCTGCCGCTTTTTTTTTTTTTTTTTTTATTTACCTCATGCTGGAGGAAGAGGAGATGCGCCGCCGTCATAGCCGGCAGCTGATTTATCTCCAGCTGAGAGAGGACCGTGGAGAGGTAAACCTATTATTTTAACCTACAGTAATGTTATTATTAGATAGTTAATGTTAGGGTTAATTAGTATCGCCTACCAATACGTTAATTACCATTAAGTGACATTAACAGTGTTAAATTAACGCTAGGCATATAAACAATAGATTTGCGTATATGATTCATGCCATTTAACTTTGACGATTGATTTATAGCTAAGTAACCCTGACCTTCATTTAATATGTTTTGGCCATGAATCACCCAAACCAGATTGAGAAGCCTAGATAGTGTATTATTATACTATTATAACTAAGCTTAGATAGACTGGTAAGTCGATAGGTAAATTTGGCATTATCTATCTATGCTCTAAAATTAACTTATTAAATACGATTATGTAGCTATTGTTTAATCAACCATTTTTCTTCTCCTTCTTTCCCAATCTAGACAAGACCCATGTACTGCACAATTAACATGGGTGTTCCTGTACTGGAGAGGTATTTCGCTGGAGGTGTTACCAGACAGGCTTTCAGGCTGAGCAGAGAGTCCCTGGCAGTGCTGCTGGACCTTCTCCACCAGGAGCGGACACATGGATGGGGTGCCACAATAGAGACCTTGGTGTTCCTCTTCTGGCTGGCAAGTGGGGCATCATACAGGGTGGTCTCCAGGGTGTTCGGGATGCCTCGCTCCACTGTCCACCGCATCATCCACCGAGTTACTGAAGAGGTGGTGGCCATTCGCCACAAGGTCATCCACCTCCCAAGAACCGCTGAAGACCTGTCGGCAGTAACTCGTGGGTTTGCAGGGTTGGCAAGAAACAGAGCTTTTGTAAAAGCTGCTGGAGCAATTGATGGCCGCCATGTCAGGATCAAGCCACCAAGCGGCCCTGATGGTCACTGTTACAAGAACAGGGAACTGTTTGCTTCAGTCATCCTGCAGGCAGTTTGTGACTATCAGGGCCGCTTCATAGACACGTATGTGGGCTGGCCGGGGTCGGTGCATGACTCCAGAGTACTCCGGCACAGCCCACTTTACAGGCGGGCCATCTACCCTCCTCCAGGGCACTTCATTCTCGCGGATGGTGGGTACCCGTGCCTCCAACATCCACTCCCCCTCATCACTCCCTACAAGCGGACGGTGCAAAGTGTGGGAGCCCAGCGCTTTAACAGCCATCACTCCAGGGCATGCGCTGTAATTGAGCGTGCCTTTGGTATGATGAAGACCAGGTTTTATGCCATCCTTCCTGCAAGCGCTGGAGGTGCACCACACCTTTGTGCCTCAGGTACGTCATCACTCCACAGATTATTTTTTTTAATATTCTGAAGCAGTGTAAATCAAAATTAATTAATTATTTTTTCATTTCAGGTCATAACAGCATTTGCAGTCCTGCACAACATCTGCCTCGGGGCAGGTGACATCATGGTCCCAGAGGATGAGCTGCAGGACAACATGCCGGAGGATGAGAATGGGTTGGAGGCCGTCAGCGGTGCTCCGTGGTGGGACCAGCTGTCTGCAGAGGTGTCTGCACTGGAGGAGGTTAACCCTGATCATGACTACCTTTAGTAGGCAAGCAGAATAATTTCAAAGCTATTATTCTTATTTTAAGTGTTTTTTAGTCAAGTTTTGTTTGTTGACATAGTTTTTGGTGGGATTTCTTTTGTCCTAATAGTGTTGTTACGTATTATTTTTGCTTGCAGTGACATGGCAGCCGTCGATTGAGTCAGCCCTGCAAACCTAGTAGATGGACGATGTGGTGGACAGTGAAGACATGCACCCCCAAACAAACTCTGGGGACTGCCCTTGATGAGTCCCACTGGCAGCCAGAAGACACCAGGGTCTTTCTTGTGGCATTCCATCCAGCCCAGCAGCACCACCAGGGACCCCTGCTCAGCTAATCATGTTAATTACATGTAATTTTAAATATGCAATTTGTAAATAGTTGTAAATTTTAAGACTGCCGCTTAATTATTAACAATAAAAGAAAAAAATCAGTCCTGTTGTCCATGAAATGTTTAACCCTTTTATAAATGGTTGTACTTTTAGTTGTAAATAGTAAAAAGAATAGATAACACGTATAACAAAGTAACAATATTTGAATTTATAAAACATCTAACATTTTGCACAATAAACTTATTCATAACGATTAATACACACACAAAAAATCAAAATAAATCAACGCCTCTCTATCATCCTCTCGAGCAGGGAGAAGAGCCTCTCCATCCTCTCCCTGCTCTCCTGTGCTCTCCTCTCCTCTGCCTCCCTCTGCAGCCTCATGTCCTCCTTTATCATATCTATCAATTCCTCGTCTCTCTCGCTCCTCCTCTTTCTGTTACTTCCTGTCTCTGTCTCTGTCCCTGCCTCTTCCTGCTCATGCTTCTCCTCCTCATCACCCACCGCAGCACTTGGTCCTGGTGTGTCCTCAGGGATGGAGGCAATTAGGACAGGGGGGGCAATGGAAGGCCTTTGTCCAGTTTGTTCCTTGCTCCCTTAAACAAAATGTAAAGCATGTTTTGTGTTATGTCAACAGGCAAAAGGGTTCTTATATACTAAATTAATAATAATTCAAACATTTAACTAGACTTAGTCTGGAAATAAGGCAGGATTCACAACTTAATCTAACATTTCTTCATCTTGGTGCATTTATGTACATAATATGAAGTATAAATAGTCTATAAAATGTCATGATCATCTTAGATACGAGTCAAACTCTTAAAGTCTAACAAATGAAAGTAAAGCTTTATAAGGCTTTACTTCAAAGGCTGAAACTGAGCTCCTCACATCGAGGCAACGGCCAACAGGGAGCAGAGCCCATTGACCATTGGCTAGCATGCTTAGGTGGCTACATGTAAGCAATACTAATGTCACGTATTTTAACAGAAATTTTGAGATTTTAAGGTCGCCTGAAGTTTGACATATCTGGCGTTAAGACGTTCAAATGAGTAAAAACCCAATACTTACATTTATAAGTGAAATCTTGCTCGGTGCTTTGAATAGACGTTCTTCCGCCGTCCGTTATTTTATTTTTTTTGTTTTTGGGGAGAATAACGGACCGAGCAGCGGCGCGCAAAGAATCTTGGGATATGGGAATCCGCGAAGGATAGTAGCGGTGGATCCTTCGAAAAGAGGGAAAAGAAGGCCGCATTTGTGGGCTGCATCTGAAGGAGCCTGCAAATTGGGACAGCCTTCGCGCAGCGCTGTGACGTAATCGGCCTTCGAATGCACCCTTCGAAGGATGCAGACCCTGAATTGGAACACAGCTAATTGTTCTCTTGTTCCTCCTGGACATCTGAAAAAAATCAGATCTAAGACCTGTCGGGCACTGAAACGTCCACGCATGGCTTCAGCAAAAAGAGAACTGGGGGTACAGTCATCTGCAGCGCCTTTATAGCTTCTGACTGCATTCCCCATTAGTAAACAATATTTTCAAGAAATGTTTATTTTTGTCTGAAATGTTGTTTATTTTGTCTGAAATGTCCTACCTAACTGGCTGCGAGCAATGCAGCACAGCGCGTTTTGAGCGGAACTTTTGTCGGATGACCCATTTCTATTTACTTCCTGTTGCTTGCGTTGAAAAGTGCTGTGTCATGGACGAGGAATGTCTCCAGTCTGATCTCGAGCGCATAGCTGATAGGTACGTTGTTTGTTTACATAACCATTCCAGTGTGGACAGAGAGCGTCCGACGCGACGCAATAGTCGGATACTCGCTGTTAGGACACGGTGTTAGCTTTGTCTGAGTTCAATCGGTAGCACTCATAATCTCAATTTCTTATTGTGTGTGTGTGTATGTCTTTGTGTTGTGTAAATGATTTTATAACTGCTGGGTCAAAAATGACCATAAGACAATCTTTGTACCCTGTTGGTGTACAGCTTTCATGGAAATCTCAGACACTCCAGGAAAAGTCATGAAATTTCAAGTTGAAAAAACATCATTTTGGAGGTTTCCTCTGCTGTTAAACATAGGGATTTCAATAAATCTGCCCCCCCCCCAATTGTACTTGGCCAATTACCTCACTCTTCCGAGCCGTCTCGGTCACTGCTCCACCCCCTCTGCCAATCCGGGGAGAGCTGCAGACTACCACATGCCTCCTCCGATACATTTGAAGTTGCCAGCCGCTTCTTTTCACCTGACAGTGAGGAGTTTCACCAGGGGAAGATCACGCTATTCACCCCAGTTCCCCCTCCCCCCCGAACAGGTTCCCCAACCAACCGGAGGCGCCAGTGGAGCTACCAGGATGCATAGCCACATCTGGCTTCCCACCTGCAGACACGGCCAATTGCGTCTGTAGGGACGCCCAACCAAGACGAAGGTAACACGGGGATTCGAACTTGCAATCCCCGTGTTGGTAGGCAACGGAATAGACCACCACACCACCCGGACGCCCCTAACAAATCTGCTTTTCTCTAATTACCTTTTTCTTTCTACGGTTGTTTCCACTCCAGCAGTTTGTCGATATCACCTTACTAGAATATCCCAAAAGTCAACATCCCCATTCAAAACCAAGAGCCTAAGTGGACCTTACCTTCAGCCCGTTCGTCAAAGTCCTCGTCACCTTCCTCGGAGGCCACAGAATAATCTGATTGGTTGTCAGACTGGTCCTCCTGCCAATCTAATGTGAGCATTGACAGAGAGATGATGAAGCAAACAATATCGAAGAGAAGGACGATAAAATTAAACGCGATACCATTTTAGCAACACTTCATCCTACAGACTGAACTGACATCTACAGAAGGTAAAATACATCCAAACTCAACTAGAATCAGAGGCCCTATTAATGGCTGTCCACCACACTTTGAGACAGGTGGGGGTGCTATTGTTTCATTATATAAGACTACTCCCACAACAGATTTGTTCAGTTAGACACTAAGATAATTTTTTACAGTCCTCGTCACTAATGTCACACAGAAGCAAAAAAAACTGTGACCAATGGACAAAGTGTAGGACAGAAAAATATTTCGTCACGCAATACACAATGCATTAAGTGGAGGCTCCTTGTTGCTACAGATATCCAACAGACAGAGAAACTTTTTGACTTCTCGTTTGTTGGTTCAAGGATTACAACACAAAACATTTTACTCTGGTACTTCTGCCTCTAACAAATGAGGACTTCTGGGAAATTCAAATTTAAGAAATGGGATGACTGGCATGGCCGATTGCTACAAGTGCATTGAATAGAATGCCAAGAGTCTCCAAAATGTTATAACAATGCAAGTTATTAGTCCTATGATATACACACATGTACATAGGACTACTGCTCAGCTACACTTCCATCACTTCAACATAAAATACATCAAATGAACAACACTGCCATGCAAAATCTCTCATGCCACAAAACACCAACCATGCTTGCATCTACACCATGCACTCACCATCTACTGCATCCAACCACATGACAACAAGACCACAGACACAATTCCAGCAAGAGGACTAGCACAGCACAGACATTGAGGAAGTAGTAAGGTTGCGCTGTGCACCGTTCTGTACCCCGTCTTATACCTCGGTCCTCCTGGGAGCCATCGTTATAGTTGACTGGCTTTCGGGTTCTCTTGCCCTTGCCCAGGTTGCGGGCCAAGTCTTCCTGCTGCTGCTCATAATGGTGCCGGAGCAGCTTCTCCCAGTAGTCCGGATCCACACTCTCCTCCTGTTTGATCACCTCCCGCTGAACCTCCTCCTCCTGAAAGGAGAACAAGTGTATATGGGTTATCAAATGACATGTGTATAGGCTGTCTGCGGGTTGAAAATGCTTCCATTTTTTTCCCCAGTACTTTAAGTCCAGTACCTCTACAAAAACAGACTCAAAAGGTAGAAAATGAAAACAAATGAGTAGCAACACTGATATTTTTGTCAGCAAAATAGTTCATTGGGAAAAGACTTCATTTTTGAAACCTCTGGAAATGTATTTAAAAAGGCAGGATGAGTTAATTTTCCTAAAAAAAAAAATCAATGTATGGACTCATATCAAAATAATTCCTCTCAATCATCACATATGACCCACTAGATGTGTGTGATGGTGTCTGTATCTGCAGAGACCCTGCCGTCCGCCTGTATTTTCTTATTTTGCTGTGTACGGGACGTTTCTGGGCGTTAACCTTTGGACAGCGGGACTCTAAAAACGTTGCGACCAGGTGCCACGTCTAGATCAGCATGCATTCAAGAGGAAGCTACGACAATGGTGGACACGGCGCTGAAAGGACGCAAATAAAGTGAGGCAAAATGCCAAGCGGACAAAGCTCGTTCCAAAACGAGAATGAATCTGGGGTTGGCTTTCACCCGCCGGCAGGCACTGAGGGAGAGGATGGGAATGAAGAGTGACACGGGAGCTGGCTTGTACACTGGGATGTGTTCTGGCAACTGCAGTCAGGGGGCATGCGCTTTTGGTGTCGTTGAGCCAGGGGAGGGGCCGACTTTGAACGTTGTGTTTACAAACCACAACCGACAAATCCTACTCGTTCTACCTTTACGGTTTAAAGGCTAAATTTGAAGTCTTTAATGTCAGTATGTAAGAATTTAACATAGTTTTCAAACAAATCAAGAGACATTAATTCTTTTCATTAATTCGCTGCACCACTGTATTTTATTGCCTCTTATTTCGCCTGTATACATTCAATCCTTGTGTGTATGTGTGTGTGTGTGTATATATATACATATCCAAGGCTCAGCATTTTCGGTTTTTACCGATTTTCACCGAAAAATACCCAGATTTTTTAAACTGATTTTCACCCGAATTTTACGTTTCCATGAATCCAAAAGTTGTTCCTGTTCATGTGAGGTTATGTAACAGTGTCCTCTTGTGGCGAAATTCGGCATGCTGGATGGCTTTGAAAACTAAAAACCAAAAACGCTGAGCCTTGTATATATCTGAAGATTGCTGTGCTGTTATTCTATGTTAAGTACACTGAGAGCCACGAAACCGGAGTCAAATTCCACGTGTGTGCAAACCTACATGGCCGATAAACCTGATTCTGATTCTTTTCATGCACACATAAATATTCTTAATGAAAAATACAAGTACCTCATCATCCTCATCTTTGACCACGTACTGTGCTACTTTGAAGGAGCTGAGGTATTCGTTCATGCTCTGGAGCTCTGTGTCTTCTGTGGCATCCTGGTTCCTGTCCAGCAGACGCGAAATGGCCTGGTCATCATAGTGGATCACACTGCTGTCATCCTCCTTGTTGTCCCCTTACAGAGGGATAAACAGAAAAAAGATGAAAGAAGGTGAGCGAGTGTTAAGCGTATTTAGCGAGTGAGAGAACCCACCCAACATACCCACAAACTTAGTTTAGAAGGTGCTACGTGTAATATTTTGGCTTTTCTGAAGCATAATAAGACTAGTAAATATCAGATGTTGCTGATCGGTACTGAAACAAAGTAAAATACTCATAGGCCTAGATTTCTACATTCAAAACACAGGAGACCAGCCAAAATTGTTTTTGTTGTTTGATGCCCTGCCCCCAAAAGACTTGGCTCACAGTCCTCAGCAAACTATTCAGTGATGACAGCAAACTGATACCTACTGAGAGTGTTCAAAAATTACAAACGTTGTTAAAACACGCTGTGTAGGGCATCCGGGTGGCATGGCGATCTATTCCATTGACTACCAACACGGGGATCGCCAGTTCAATTTCCCGTGTTACCTCCGGCTTGGTCGGGCGTCCCTACAGACACAGTTGGCCATGTCTGCGGGTGGGAAGCCGGATGTGGGTATGTGCCCTGGTCTCTGCACTAGCGCCTCCTCTAGTCGGTCGGGGCGCCTGTTTGGGAGGGAGGGGGAATAGCGTGGTCCTCCAACGTGTTACGTCACCCAGGTGAAACTCCTCACTGTCAGGTGAAAAGAAGCAGCTGGCGACCCCACATGTATCAGAGGAGGCATGTGGTAGTCTACAGCCCTCCCCGGAACGGCAGAGGGGGTGGAGAAGCGACCAGGACGGCTCGGAAGAGGGGTAATTGGCCGGATACAATTGGGGAGAAAAAGAGGAAGGGGGAAAAAAAAAACTGCCATGTATTCACTACCTTTCTCTTTGAATCCATTTATCACACTTGCATTGATTTATTGTTATTTACACCACTGAACAATAGAGGTCAGGATAAAAGTAGAATTACACACAGCACCATTAAATTAGTGCCATATATAATGGTGCTTGAATGGAGTGGAAAAGGTAACATGTTCCAAAGCCAACTCACCTTCCCCGATTTCATCTTTGAACAGTTCCTCAGTACCAAACTTGAGGATATCGTCTAGCTCCTGTTTGGACATAGAGCCCGTCTTGGAGCCTAGGCCAGGCCGCACCACCAGGTGGGTCAGCATCATCTTCTTCTTTGCCACCTGAAGGAAAAGTGCAGGAGAGTGGGAAAACCAAAGTTGTCAGCTCTTTATTAAAAAGCTGTTATGTAGTTATTTCTAAACTGACACTTCGAATACAGATCGTTGTGGCTGATTTCACTCACCTGGGTAATCCTCTCCTCCACAGATGCCTTGGTGACAAAGCGATAGATCATCACCTTCTTGTTCTGGCCGATACGGTGAGCTCTGCTGAATGCCTAGGAGATACACACACACAGAAGTATGACAAAATAGCAACGCATGCTAGCACTTAAAGAGATACACAAACAACTAAAAGGATGTGAGGTTATATTTGGGGTGTGTGTACCAGGATGTCTCTGTGGCTTTTTATAGTCACTGTGTGTTTCAGGATGTCATTGTGGCTTTTAACAGTTGGAATGTGTGTACCTGGATGTCATTGTGGGGGTTCCAGTCAGAGTCATAGATGATGACAGTGTCAGCCGTTGCAAGATTGATGCCCAATCCACCGGCTCTAGTGGAGAGGAGGAAAGCAAATTGCGGGGCACCAGGAGCTGTGGAGATGAGAAAAAAACAAAGATGGAGGTAAGCGGATGCGAATAGTGCGATTACACAGGGCAAGGGTACTGTCGGTTGCTTTAGTAACAAGTTGAGACAGCTTAAACACAACAAATGAAAGTCTCTATGTACATCCTTGTCTCACCATTGAAACGGTCAATGGCCTCCTGTCTCATGCCTCCAGTAACTCCCCCATCAATCCTCTCGTACTTGTATCCCTCGTACTCCAGGAAGTCTTCCAGCAGGTCCAGCATTTTGGTCATCTGAGAAAAGACCAGCACCCTGTGGCCTCCCTCCTTCAGTTTCCGCATCATCTTCTGAAGCAGCAAAAGCTTTCCTGAGGCCTTGGTCAGGGCACTGCCCTCGTACATGCCATTTGGGATTTTTGGTGCCTCCTGCAGACAGGTAAGCGGTTTTGAGCAGGCCTGTCCTGGTGAGCCATTTTCCCCATCCCAGTATCAATGCCACCCACAGGTTACTAACTCAACACAGTCATTATTTTGTAATCACAGCGTGTAATCTTATTATATTGCTCCAGCATTAATATCTGGCAACTAGGTTTAATTAACATACACCTAACATTCTGGCTGCTAAACAATGAAACTGTAAATACATTACCATCACAGATCGGCCACATGACGTTGCTTGCTGGCATCCAATTATAACATTATCTGACATATAACATTATCCAATTATAATATTATCCTAACCGCTTATCCTTCTCTCAGAGTCGCGGGGATGCTGGAGCCTATTCCGGCAGTCATTGGGCGACAGGTGGGGAGACACCCTGGACAGGCCGCCAGGCCATCACAGGGCCGACACACACGCATTTATACCTAGGGACGATTTAGTATGGCCAATTCACCTGACCTACATGTCTTTGGACTGTGGGAGGAAACCGGAGCCCCCGGAGGAAACCCACACAGACACGGGGAGAACATGCAAACTCCACACACAGGATGACTGGCATGACCCACCAAGGTTAGACTACCCCGGGGTTCGAACCCAGGACCTTCTTGCTGTGAGGCCACCGCACCGCCCCAATTATAACATAACTACGGATAACAGTATTCAAAATGACGAAGGCAAACTCCTCTTTCTAGCAGTAAAAGTCGGTAATAGAGTTATCATCCGTTTTAAATAAGACAGCAACAGCAGTTTATAAATGGAACCACTGTATCACCTTGGTTTTGAGTAAAACAATGACCGTATACAAGATTCAACGTGTGGATATCAAATTCTATACAAACCTATTATAGTAAGCATAATTCAGCAAAACGTTTATCTCACCCCATGAAAGCAAAAATGCCCTTTTGCCCCTTTATAATTGATTGAATGAGTTTAGATCATACCGTTGCAGCAGCAGGAAAGAGGTAGGGGTGGTTGCAGCACTTCTTGAGGTCCATCACCACATTGAGGAGAGAGACTTGGTTTCCTCCGCCACGAGTGTTCAGGGCCTCGAAGTTACGCGTCAAGATGAACTTGTAGTACTTCCTGAGGTCACGAGTACAAAAGAATAAGTGTTACCAAAATGTTTTGAACTGAAACTGATTTACAGAGTCCCCAACAGGCAAACAAACAACACACATGCTTATATTACACCTCAACTTCTCTCACCACCCCAGTACCTTCCTTCTACTCATAACTCACTTCTGCATTGGGCTGAGCTCCACACGGACAATTAGCTCAGTCTTGGAGGGCATGTGTTTGAAGACATCGGCCTTCAGCCTCCTCAGCATGTGGGGTCCCAGCATGTCATGGAGCTTCTTGATCTGGTCCTCTTTGGCGATATCTGCAAACTCCTCCAAGAAACCCTCCAGGTTACTGCAGAGAGGAGAATTAATAAGAAAACACAATCATTAAACACACACACACACACAGCTTACTATGCAAATGTGAAGTATGGCTGTTCTTAAAAGTATATGGAATGTAATGATGCCCAGCAGCAGGGGCTTATACTGACTTGAACCTTTCCGGAGTCAGGAAGTTGAGCAGATGAAAGAGCTCCTCCAGGTTGTTCTGGAGAGGAGTGCCGGTCAGTAGCAGCTTGTGTTGTAGGGGGTAGTTGTTCAACACCCGGAAAAACTGACCACCGGTGAGGAAAAGGGGGAAGAAATGGCGAAAACGATTTAGCTTACATTCCCAAACAAGAGTATCTGGGTAAAGCGTCAAGATTTTATACCGAGAGAAGAGGGCGGAGATGAGAGCATAGGATCTGGAAACATTTATCATTAGCAGTATTACACATCATTAGCTCCAGTGAAGCAAAACCACTGACAAATGTTCATAAATTAAAGAAAATGAAATGCAAGAGACACTAAGAATTACAGACAGCAGTGTTTTTATTCACAGATAAAGCCATTGTTGTTTACAGTATGAAACTGCACCGTGTGTGTGTCTTACTTTGGACTGGTTATTTTTGAGCCTGTGTGCCTCATCCACAACCAAGCAGGCCCAGTCAATGGAGCCCAACACAGCCTGGTCAATGGTAATCAGCTCATAGGATGTCAACAGAACATGGAACTTGACTGGTGAGTCTTTCTGTAAAATGAGGAGGAAGAGGGACACTTAGTCAGGACAGCTTCAGGTCAGAGAGGAGGCAGCTATAAAGTTGTGGGACACAAGTGTTTGACCTTTAATGACCAGTAAAATAATACTAACAGTGGAAAACAAATGCAAGTATGCAGGATATGAACACAAGGGAAGAACTTAACTTCCTTCTTCAACTTCACTGCTACAGCTTTTAAACTCATCTGTCTGACATTCTTGTGTAAGAAGTGGGGTTGTTGTGAAGCGTCTAATGTGTTGGTGTAGTGTTCTGTGCCTGTCACGTCTCACTCTCAACCTTCACCACTGGCTAGCAGAAATGCAAACAGGAGAGCCGAGCACGTAAGTCTCTCCCTGCCAGTACATAGTCTCTCCAACAGCAAGCCCCATGTCCGGGGTACCCAACTCCAGGCCTCGTGGGCCACAGTGTCTGCGGGTATTTGTTGCAACCATGCACTACACCACCTGATTTAACCAATTAGCTCACCTCTTGGACCAAGGAGGGAAAGGAATTAGTTAAATCAGGTGGTGTAGTGCATGGTTGCAAAACATACCTGCAGACACTGCGGCCCTCGAGGCCTGGAGTTGGGCACCCCTGCCCTATGTTTATGTTTATGTTTATTTAGATCCCCAGTAGCTGTTACACAAGGCAACGGCTACTCTTTCTGGGGTCCACATTAAAAACTTCCTACAACAACATCCATGTATACACATGCTTTCACATGCATGCATACATAAATAAACACAATTGCATCATTAAATTCAATTCATCCCTGACCCCACCCCATCCACCTCAATTAAACCAGCATTATTAGAGAAGCCAAACGCATAACCCCCCCCCCACACACACACACACGCACACACACTTACAGTAGCATCTATCACAGACTACTCCTACCAACTGCTTTGAGCTACATATTTCAGAATAAAAATATAAAAAGTTATGTATTAGACATTTTGTATGCCTGTACCCAAAAATAACCTCTTAAGTTGCTTTTTAAAACTTTCTTTACTTGTTGCTTGAGTAATAACGTATGGCAACCTATTCCACTGTGAAATGGCCCTATACATAGCAGTTCTTTTCATTGCATTTGTTCTGGGTTGAGGAATTGTAACATGACCCCTGCTAACTTGTCTTGTTCCGTGTTCATGTCTGTCCTGGGAAAAGGTTAGAGTACAGGCACTAGGGTTGTTTTGACACAACTATATTCCTGAGTTATGTTAGAAGACTGCGTTTTAACCTGTCTTCTACTTTCAACCAGGCAAGATCACGGTGCATTTGGTCTATACCTTTTCTCACTGAACACCTGAGTGCAAGATGTGCTGCTCTATTCTGCACGATCTGAAGCTTGTTTAGCTCCCGTTTTGCTGCACTTGACCAGATTGCTGGGCAGTAGTCAAGGTGTGACAAAACCAAGGTTTGTATAACCTGTAAGACGGTAGTTGGCGTAAGGAAAGAAGAGTATCTTCTTACCATAGATATTCCACTCCCCATTTTTCCAATTATTTTGTCTGTGATTCTGCCACGATAGTTGTTCATCAAGAATGACTCCTAGAAGTTTAGCCTCAGTAACTTGTTCTATGCAGCTGCTCTCGATAGATATGCTTAACTGGTTCTGACATCTTAATGCATGGTTTGAGCCAAAAACAATACATTTTGTCTTTGATACATTCAAAACTAGATTGTTTTTGGTAACAATCTAGTTGTAGCGCCTCCTCGTGGCGACACATGGTAACTGGATACACCTTGGAGCCTGGCTGAACTACAAGGGACTTAGAGGAGGTCTGGCCCCTAGACGTGCGGTATGCAGGCCCACCGGTGTGTGGATATTCACTGATGCCCACGAACCAGCCCCCAGCTATGGGTTAAATAGTGCCACTGCCCCTAGTGGATACCTCGGGAGAGGACTAGGCTACGAGAGTAAACCCCTACAGAAAATCAACGTCCACAGTGCTGTTGTTTTTTGTTTTTCTTGCCCTTTTGTATCTGTTTAAGTGGGAGAGTACTGCTGGCTGCTTCTCCCTCTCATAGCCCCCCCCCTTTCCATCCACCCCTATATGTCTGTGTTAGGTTTATCTGTCGTCTTGTTTCACCGCCGTTTATTGTAAAGCGACTTTGAGTGTTAGAAAAGCACTATATATGTTTGATTTATTATTATTATCTTTCCTCTTCCTCCTCCACCTCTCTTACCTTCATCTTGGATGCCTTCTTTCCCCCCCGGATGGCGTTGCCCTCAAAGGAGAACTCATTCTCCCTGATAACAGCCCTGCTGTCTTTGTCCCCGACATAAGTCACCACGTACATGTCAGGGGCCCACATCTCAAACTCTCGCTCCCAGTTGATTATGGTCGACAAGGGAGCGCTGACCAGGAACGGACCCTTGGAATGACCCTGGAGAGACGGACGGCGGATGACAGACGCGGGTAAAAGTCAACAGCTGATAAAGTTCTGGATTTATCATGACAAAAACAAACAATCAGACAGACTGGTGAACAACGGCATTTGTTCTGCCCTGCCTTTAGGATAGAGCCCCTTCCTTTGGACTCATCCCCTTTAAATGGGCAGATTTACTATATGTCACATGTCTGAAACCCTACCCACTACAACTGACAGACAGGGGAGGGCAGACTGGACAATACTGAGATGAAAACAAAAGCCTACTACAAAAAAAAAATCATATCACTTTAAAATCAGTAAACTCTGTATTTTACAATCCTGAAGATCTTTTTTGTTTAACTTATTGAGAGCTATGACGAAACACAGTAACTGTGATGGTGTTTAACAAGTCAACATCTAAAACTAAATGGCTCCACTATAGTGTTGTAATGTCAGCACCTTTCCAATAGCAAACAAACGAAGGCTGAACCTAGGTTTTAGTTATTGATGTTGTAGTATTTTTAGTAAAGGTCTTTCACAAGCTTGTTCTGCCATATCCGCTTACTGTGAAAATGACCAGCGACAACAACGATTATAGTATTGATATTTGTGGATTTGCTATTGTCTTAAACTCATCAGCGAAAGAAGCGTATGAAAGAACATTTGTTTGCAAGTAAATCTTCAGGATTGCAACGTGTTATAACAACTAAATAATCTGAACCACAGCCCTTCAGGGATTCCAACAGCAATGGCACTCATACACATAGTTCAGTACCTCCTTGTAGAGCGAGTAAAGGAAGACAGCAGTTTGCACCGTCTTGCCTAAACCCATTTCATCAGCCAGGATGGTGTCAGTAGCCTGGGCCCAAGAGAACCTCAGCCAGTTCAAACCCTCCAACTGGTAGGGATGCAGTGTGCCCCCTGTGCTGTCCAGGTACTCAGGCTGCCTGTCAAACTTGATGGTGGGCTGGGGAAACAAGAGAAAGAATACATATTCCAAAATCTAGTCAGCTAGCGAGACAAACTCGATAGTCAGCTTTCACAATCTCACCGGCAACTTGTGTAAGATGACACAACTACCAAAAAAAAAAAACGTTTAAAAATCTGCAAAATAACTCAATTCTCCTTGTTTCAGTTTTCGAACTCCTTACATCGACAACTGGGTTGGCAGGGGGTCTCTCGGTCTTCTTGACTTTGACTGCCTTTTTCAGCTTCTTACCAGGTCTTCCCTCTTCACCCACCATCAGCTCTCTGAAAAAGGAAAACAAAAAGAAAAACGCGGGATAACTTTATGACTGCCAGCAACACAGCACGAGCTTGTATTTCTGTATCTACTGTACCTGTGATTCCAGTACGTCTGCTTGTAGGTGTCAAACTCTGGGATATCCATGTCTTCACTCTCCCAGGACGACTGGTCATAGGCAAGGTCCCTCCACTTGATCAAGTAGTGAACGTTGTTCTTTTTGTCAACGCTAACATAAAATGGAAGGTGCAGTCAGAGTCAAACTGTCACAATGCTTCTCTGCAGGATCTTTGAGAGTGCAATGTGCTGGACTGTATGATTTTTTTTTCCCTTTTACATTAAAGATAAGTTGACTCTAGAATCATTTGGTTTCTATGCCCAACTCACTTGTGTCTTTGGTAGTAATCTTGACACCCCCTACTCCCCCCCCCCTTTCTCCCCAGTTGCATCTAGCCAATTACCCCACTCTTCCAAGCCGTCCCGGTCGCTGCTCCACCCCCTCTGCCAATCTGGGGAGGGCTACAGACTACCACATGCCTCCTCCGATACATGTGGAGTCGCCAGCCGCTTCTTTTCACCTGACAGTGAGGAGTTTCACCAGGGGGACGTAGCACATGGGAGGATCACGCTATTCCCCCAGTTCCCCATCCCCCCCGAACAGGCGCCCTGACCGACCAGAGGAGGCGCTAGTGCAGCAACCAGGACACATACCTACATCTGGCTACCCACCCGCAGATGCGGCCAATTGTGTCTGTAGGGACGCCCGACCAAGCCGGAGGTAACACGGGGATTCAAACCGGCGAGCCCCGTGTTGGTAGGCAACGGAATCAACCGCTACGCTACCCGGACACCCTCCTACTCCTTTTGTGCAAGACATTTTTCAAAAGCTCCAGTTCATTAGAAACAGCTGCATAACTTCACTTTATTTTTCCTCTCTTGTTTTTTTTTCTGTGAAAATAAACTAAACCGAAACCCAATGCCCCCAAGGACGCCTTTTTAAAGCTAGCAAACACACTGCAAGGACACGTGAAAATAGGTACAATGCACATAAACCCATAAAATGGACGATGCCTGCAGTGCGTTATGTGAATGTGAAGTCAACATAATGCAATTTGCTTACAAAAAGCAACACAACTGTAGCAATAAAGAATTCGTCAACCTCCTTGTTCGACAGATAATTCACACAACCTGACGTGAGAAACTCGTCATGTGCGTCTTTATCTAAGAAAGCCATTTTCGTGTGTGTGTGTGTGTGTGTCCTACCTGTGGTTGAGGACGCGATGGATCATGAGCCACTCCATTTTCACTCCAAAGCGGTAGAATTCTTCCTCCATGTGTACATACAGCGGGTCTTTATTCTTCCGCTTGGTGCTCTTGTCATCGTCACCCTCGCCGCCGAAGTCGACCGGCGGGGGTTCGTCCATGTCCGTCTTTCTCTGGTAGTTTCGGAACATCACCTGGCAGTTCAGCTCCAGCTGGGGAAAGTGCATCAAATACATGCAGAGAAATGCAGTTGACAGCCTCGCTCGTAGTTCACCTCTCGTTGCCCCGTCCACCTCAGGTACGTTATGTGTGCTAGCAGCCTACAGCCCACATGGCGTTAACTATATTATACGAACATGGGTTGATAATTTGAAGTAACACTCTGTCCTGACATGAGAAAATAAAGCAACGTTAATTGTTCTTAATTTGTTTGTTTTTTTTGCTTCTTATATATATATATATATATATATAGATATACACTACCGTTCAAAAGTTTGGGATCACCCAAACAATTTCGTGTTTTCCATGAAAAGTCACACTTATTCACCACCATATGTTGTGAAATGAATAGAAAATAGAGTCAAGACATTGACAAGGTTAGAAATAATGATTTGTATTTGAAATAAGATTTTTTTTACATCAAACTTTGCTTTCGTCAAAGAATCCTCCATTTGCAGCAATTACAGCATTGCAGACCTTTGGCATTCTAGCTGTTAATTTGTTGAGGTAATCTGGAGAAATTGCACCCCACGCTTCCAGAAGCAGCTCCCACAAGTTGGATTGGTTGGATGGGCACTTCTT
Source organism: Lampris incognitus (assembly GCF_029633865.1). NCBI lineage: Eukaryota > Metazoa > Chordata > Actinopteri > Lampriformes > Lampridae > Lampris > Lampris incognitus. The sequence goes on along the minus strand of NC_079219.1, from coordinate 9,246,305 downwards.
TGAGCAGATTGAGTTTCTGGAGCATCACATTTGTGGGGTCAATTAAACGCTCAAAATGGCCAGAAAAAGAGAACTTTCATCTGAAACTCGACAGTCTATTCTTGTTCTTAGAAATGAAGGCTATTCCATGCGAGAAATTGCTAAGAAATTGAAGATTTCCTACACCGGTGTGTACTACTCCCTTCAGAGGACAGCACAAACAGGCTCTAACAGGTACTATTTAATGAAGATGCCAGTTGGGGACCTGTGAGGCGTCTGTTTCTCAAACTAGAGACTCTAATGTACTTATCTTCTTGCTCAGTTGTGCAACGCGGCCTCCCACTTCTTTTTCTACTCTGGTTAGAGCCTGTTTGTGCTGTCCTCTGAAGGGAGTAGTACACACCGGTGTAGGAAATCTTCAATTTCTTAGCAATTTCTCGCATGGAATAGCCTTCATTTCTAAGAACAAGAATAGACTGTCGAGTTTCAGATGAAAGTTCTCTTTTTCTGGCCATTTTGAGCGTTTAATTGACCCCACAAATGTGATGCTCCAGAAACTCAATCTGCTCAAAGAAGTGCCCATCCAACCAATCCAACTTGTGGGAGCTGCTTCTGGAAGCGTGGGGTGCAATTTCTCCAGATTACCTCAACAAATTAACAGCTAGAATGCCAAAGGTCTGCAATGCTGTAATTGCTGCAAATGGAGGATTCTTTGACAAAAGCAAAGTTTGATGTAAAAAAAATCTTATTTCAAATACAAATCATTATTTCTAACCTTGTCAATGTCTTGACTCTATTTTCTATTCATTTCACAACATATGGTGGTGAATAAGTGTGACTTTTCATGGAAAACACAAAATTGTTTGGGTGATCCCAAACTTTTGAACGGTAGTGTATATATATATATATATATATATATTATTAAAAAAACAACAACAAAAAGAACCGATAAAAGTATGGGATCGATAAGCAGTATCGGTAAGAGTAGCAGTACCGCTAAAATCTTAGCGATACCCATCCCCAGCTGTCAGCTGATGGGCTGCAACGAATAATAATTCAATATTGAGTATTTTTTTCCCTCCCTTTTCTCCCCAATTGTATCCGGCCAATTACCCCACTCTTCCAAGCCATCCCGATCTCTGCTCCAACCCCTCTGCCGGTCCAGGGAGGGCTGCAGACTACCACATGCTTCCTCCGATACATGTGGAGTCGCCAGCCACTTCTTTTCTCCTGACAATGGGGAGTTTCACCAGGAGGACGTAGCGCATGGGAGACTCACGCTATCCCCCCCAGTCCCCCCCCAAAAAAACAAGTACCCCGACCAACCAGAGGAGGCGCTAGAGCAGCAACCAGGACACGTACCCGCTTCCAGATATCCCACCCACAGACACAGCCAATTGTATCTGTAGCGACGCCCGACCAAGCGGGAGGTAACACGGGGTTGGTAGGCAACAGAATAGACCGCCACACCACCCGGACGTCCCGTAATTGACTAATTTGATTTGTAATTTTAAACTAAAAAAAAAAACGAAACTTTCCATTTAAGTACATTTTTTCTTTTTTTTGCCACCAATACCCTCAGTTGATGACTTTTCATTAAACTTGCTGCACTAAACGAACAACACTGTTTTCAGATTTACTCGTTGCGATTTTTTTTTTAAACGGAAAATCAGCAAATTAAGTGGAATTATAGGAAAGCATAACAACAGAAACTTGCTTAAATTAACGGTCACTCAAGCGCCTTGCCTCTAAACGCTCTAATGTGGCCGCAAATTACGGCCCGATTCAGTTCACACATTTCAATTACTTGTACATGGTTCACCCTACTTATGGACGGTAAACTGCACTTCAGTGGTTCATCCAAATGTAAAAATCACTAAAACCCACGCCCGCCTTAAAAACAAACATTACTAACCAGTCATTTAGAGTTTAGTGTCTGGATTTCACAGCTGAATTGAGGCATGGCAAATTTATTTGTACAGCACATTTCCGCAACAAGGCCATTCAGAGGCGATTAAGTCGAATAAAACTGTTCAACTACACAATGTGGATGATTACAGGTCACTGGGAGGTTTGATAGATGATTTGAAAGATCATCCTCCACACACAACACAAACACACACACACACACACACACACAAACCAAGTGGGGTGTGTGTGTGTATGTATGGAGGACACAGAAACAATTATATAAGACCACTGAGGAAAAGCAAGCCACATTTTCCATCACAGGTAGGGTTAGGATTTTCACCTGCAAGTTTGTGCGTTTTGTGTTATTACCTGTAATTCCTGCACCCAAGAGCAGTGCCAATACGACATGTTGCACCATTTGACAAAGAACTCCCTTTCCCTGCGACCCGCTAGTGGCGGGGGGTCAGGGGCATCAGGTGGCAGGTCAACGGGCCTGGGGACAGGTGTAGGAGCTGGAGGTTCCCCCCAACGCCACGTTAAAACCTTCTGGACTTTGCCCTTCATAGGTGGGCACTGTCAAGAGAAGGAGAAGGGGGGGGGGGTTGGAAGAGAAGAAAAATAAGATGAGACAGGATCAGTGTGTCATTCTGAAATTGTGTAGTCGTGGAAAATGATTTCAAATGCTTCTGAAAGACAAGACCATCTGCAAATGAGGAATAAACGAATACAGTGCAGCAGGCAGTTTATCTTAAACCCTTTAGGTTTGTCCGCCTACACAAGGCAGCACTTGCTCTCTCAGTCTCTCTTCCAGAAAACACACACAAGATGAAATCTGCAAGCCATGCGCACACCCACACACGCACGCGCGCAGCACACACAAAAAAAACAACACACACATAAACGCAGAGGCTCACATGCACCAATGCACAGCGCTCACCGTGCAGCGGGGGCAGATCCATTCTCCGTTGGGGATTTCGGGAAGGGGGGGGTTGAGGCAGTGGATGTGGTAGGAGGAGGGGCAGGTGTCACAGCACAGCAACTCCCCTCCATCTTTACACACCCTGCAGTACTCGATGTGATGGTCATCTTCTTCCTCCACCCCTTCGTCTCTCCTCTCCTCCTCATCCTCACCCTCGCCCTCGGACAGGTCCTCCCGGGCCTCCCACTGGATTCCCTCCTTCTCCTGGTGGCAGGAGAGCACAGAGGAAGAGAGAGAGAAGAAAGGGAGGGGTGTGTGAGTGTGTTGTAGAGGAGTGGTTTTTGTGTGTGTGTGTGTGTGTGTGTGTGTGAGAGAGAGAGAGTGTGTGGTGGGGTGGGGGTATAGACAGACAGGGAAGGTATGCGGAACGGAGTGAGAGGAAAAAGGGAGGGGGTCGCGAGGGATTCAATAGCACGCAGAGGGGGGAGGGAGGCAGTGCACGTGTGCGTGCACATGCATGGGGGGTGTGGGGGGGGGGTGGAGGGTAGGGGAGGGACAAGGAGAGGAGTGGGGGAGGCACAGGCCAGGAACATGAGCATAGTGGTTTGGGGAAGGGTGGTGTGGGCGGGTTGAAGGATGGGGTAGGGGATTTAAGGGGGGGGGCAATGAAGGGCAAAAAAAGAAAGCAAGGACAAAACAGTGATCAGTAACAGATTTGTATTAACAAAATTCTGGCTCTTATCAATAGACAACAGCAAACACAACGTCAGGGGCTTGATTGTGTGTTGAGTAGTGCTACAGATACACAGTTCTTACAAACAGTTATAACTGGTACCCTGCAAGGACAAATGTCTCACCCCGGATTCACCCCTAATCATCTCTAACCTTTGACAGGCTTCACTGCAGAGTACTAGGAGGGGAGATTTAAAAAGGTACTCACACAGTGCGGGCAGCTCCACTTGCCCTCTGGTGCCTTCTCCATGTCTGGGTCCAGACAGACCATGTGGTAGGCCCTGGGACAGGTGTCACACAGAATGATCTCTCCCCCCTGCTGACACACCTCACAGTAGTCCTGGTGGTCTGTCTCATAACCGTCACCATCCTCCGTCTCCACTGAGATAGGACATAAACAGGAAGAGAGGGGCGACAGACCAAATGAGAGCAATACAGAACTGGACTGCAGCGTGTCGCGCACACAGACTTTACTTGGGCGGGCCGCCCAGGTATATTAATGGCCGCCAAAGGGTACGTGGCACCCATTTTAGCATTTTTATCTGTCCGAGAGAACAACGATATCCCCGATCGATTAACTAGTGGACAATCTCCCCTTGCTCTACTCCTACCGTATCTGGTCATTCTGTTATTGCAAGAAGGGTGTACTGACAATGTCGCACATGCTCGGGGCGGGGGGTTATTCTCTGGTATTATGTTAGAAGATGCAGACATGGTGGATATTTTACAAGAACAGACCAGGTAAAGCAACTCCTTTTCTCCTTATTGTGTAATTGTTTTGACTTTGGTAGTATCTTCGAATTTCATGAAAGTGGCAGCTATTGTAACATGGGTATTTGGACCCAACTGCAGAGAAGAGGCAAAGGCAGTTGGTACAGTACAAAGTCTCTTTACTGGACTTCAGCAAAACACAGAATAACAAAAGACTACTGCCAAACAGGGCAGGCAATAATGTAAACTAGAATAAACAAACTACAAAACACTCTCACACAGAGAGGAGGCAGATGAGGGTTCAGGTTACAAGAGCTTCCACAGACCGACGTGAGGCCTCGCCAAGACTCAACAGAGGATGTCTGCAAAACAACCCGTTAAATAGTCCCCAGCACAGGTGCAGCTCATACTGGCTGATTGCAGGCCAATAGGGAAATGTCACCTATTGGCTGCTGGTCCTCTGGCCCGTGATCATGTCAGTACCCCCCTTCCAGGGATGGCACCTGACTTTCCCCACGGCCCAGCCCACGGCGCTGGAAATCGCAGATGAGGGTCCGGTCCAAGATGTCCCGCACCGGAACCCAGCACCATTCTTCCGGCCCATAGCCCTCCCAGTCCAAATACTGGATGCTGCGATGCACCCGGCGGGAGTCCAGAATCCTCCTGTGTAGGCAGGCAGCCCATTGATCAGGCGAGGAGGAGGCAGGGGTGGGACGGGAGGAGACAGGCTTCAGGAGAGAAACATGGAACACCGGATGGACACGCATGGAGGCAGGCAATTGCAACCGGTAGGAAACTGGACCGACCTGTGCCACCACGGCGAATGGACCCATGAGGCGCGGAGCCAACTTCCAATTCTCCCCCCACAGTGGGAGGTCCCTGGACAACAACCACACCTTAACCCCCGGCTAGAAGGCAACTGCAAACCGACGCCGTCGGTTAGCCTGCTGAGAGTACCTGGACCTGGCACGTAACAGCGCAGCCCAGGCCCTCCTCCAGGTCCGCGCACACCGCCTCACAAAGTCAGTTGCTGCTGGAACCCCCAATTCAGCCTCCTGGTCTAGGAACAGTGGTGGCTGGTACCCCATCTGGCACTCGAACAGTGACATGCCAGTTGATGACTGCAAGGTGTTATGCGCAAACTCCACCCACAGCAGCTGCGAGCTCCAGGAGCATGGGTTGGAAGCAGCCAGACAGCACAGCATGGTCTCCAGAACCTGGTTCACCCTCTCTGTCTGCCCATTGGACTGAGGGTGGAAGCCTGAAGAGAGGCTGGCAGTGGCCCTGAGGAGGGAGCAGAAGGCCTTCCAAAAATGGGAGACAAACTGAGGACCATGATCTGACACCACATCACAAGGAAGGCCATGCACAAGGAACACATGCTCCATCATCAAGGCTGAGCAGATGGGAGTAACGAACCACGCCGCCTTGGAAAACCGATCCACGACAACCAGGATGACCGACTTCCCCTCGGATCGAGGAAGGCCGGTGACGAAATCCACTGACAGGTGGGACCAGGACCGACGTGGGATAGGCAACGGGCAGAGCAAGCCAGGCAGATGCTGGCGTGAGGACTTCTGCTGGGCACAGGTGACGCAGGCTGCGATGATCCAGGATGGGGCCTGGATGGGCTCGGGCTCAGCACTCCTCCCTGTAGCATCAAACTGATGAGACAGTGCATCGGCTTTGGTGTTTTTACTGCCCAGCGGTAAGACAATACAAAGTCAAACCTATTAAAGAAGAGCCCACCCGGCTTGCCGGGAGTTCAGCTGTTTGGCACTGTGGATGTAGGACAGGTTTTAGTGGTCAGTTCAAACCACAAACGGCTGCCCCGAGCCCTCCAACCAGTGCTGCCATTGTTTCAGAGCCTCCACTACAGCCAGCAGCTCCCGGTCACCAACGTCAGTTTCTCTCTGTGGGGTTGAGACTCCGGGACAAAAAGGCACATGGATGGAGCTTACCATCTGCAGGCACTCGTTGGGGCAGGATGGCCCCGATGCCCACCTCCGACGCATCCACCTTCATGACGAAGGGCAGCGCCCGGTCAGCATGGACGGTGACAGGGCTTGATGTGAAGTACTGTTTGGGCCGGACGAAGGCCTGGTCCGCCTGGGAGTCCAGCAGAATGGGGAGGAGCTCTTCTTGGGTGTCGTTTATCGGGGCCACGATGGTGCTGAAGCCCTAGATAAACCTGCGACAGAAGTTGGCAAAGCCCACGAATTGCTTTACCTGCCTCACCGACTTGGGTCACTCCGACACAGCTTGCACCTTCTCTGGATCCATTGACATGCCAGAGGGGGAGAAGACGGAGCCCAGGAAGGAGACTGTGGTAGCGTGGAACTCACACTTGTCCGGCTTGACGAACAAATGGTGCTGCAGCAGCCTCTTGAGGACCCTGCAGACATGCTGGACGGGCTCCTGACGGGTCTGGGAAAACACAGATATCGTCAAGATATACAAACACGAACCTATCCAGCATGTCTCACAGGACATCATTGATGAGCGCCTGGAAGACAGCTGGGGCATTTGCCAAGCCAAAGGGCATCACCAGATACTCGTAGTGGCCAGTGGGAGTGATGAATGCCGTCTTCCACTCGTCCCCCTCTCGGATCCGGATCAGGTTGTAGGCACTGCGCAGGTCAATTTTGGTAAAGATGGTGGCCCCTCGGAGATGTTCAAATTGGTGGCCAACACAGAGAGAGGGTACCGGTTTTTGATGGTAATGGCATTCAGGGGCCGGTAATCTGCAGGGGCGAAGTGTGCCATCCTTCTTCCCCACAAAGAAGAATCCAGCAGCTGCTGGGGAAGTCGATGGCCAGATAAATCCAGTCTCCAAGGCCTCCTTAATATACTGCTCCATGGCAGCAGTCTCTGGAGTCGAGAGGGAGTACAGGTGCCGGCACAGAGCTCAATAGCGCAGTCATAGGAGCAGTGCAGAGGAAGGACGATTGCCCGCTTCTTACTGAACACCTCCCAGAGGTCAGCATACTCAGGGGGAGCATTGGCTAGGTCAACGGGCTTGGTCTCCACTGACACCGCGCACCAGGGTGTCTCCCAAGGATTCTTGAGGCAGGAAAACTGGCAGAGAGGGCCCCACCCCTCCAGCGGTCCAATCCAGCTGTGGGTTGTGTAAGGCCAGCCAAGGATACCCCAGCACCAGAGGATAGGCAGGCGAGTCGATGAGGTGCAGGGAGATCTCCTCCCGGTGACTCCCCTCTAGGACCAATGTGACAGGGATGGTGCAAAGCCGGACCTTTCCGAACCCTAGAGGGCGGCCATCGAGGGCTGTCACATTAACGGCCTCCTCCAAGTGTTGGGTAGGGACGCCCCACTCCTGGGCAATGTCTAGCAGGTTACCAGCAGCTCCGAAGTCAACAAAGGCGCTGAGCTGATGTGCCTGAGAGCCCCAGGAAACGGTGGCAGACAACAACATACGGGGCTGGGGAGAAGGAGGCATGGAGACTCAACCCGTCAATCTCCCCAGCTACTGACAGGTCTTGTCTTTTTGCTTGGGACAGTGGGCAATGAAGTGGCCAGTCTCCCTGCAGTACAAACAGCAGCCCTCCTTCATCCGGCGGACGCGCTCCACCGATCTGCATGGGCTCCTCTGCTCCCAGAGGAAGGAAGGCTGCTGCAGGCGCTGGAAAGCGGACAGTGGGCTGAGTGGTGTAGGCACCGAGCTGAGATCCATGGGCACCCAAAGTCCTCTTCTCCTTCCGCTGCTCACGGATGCGATTGTCCACTCAGATGGCGAGTTTAATGAGCTCCTCCAGGTCATCCTGCTGCTGGGTTCAGGGTTCCCTGAATACTTCTCGGGGGGGGGGGGGGCAGGTTCAGTTGTGGGAGTCGGGATGGAGGAGAAGGATGGTCAGTAGAGGCGGTTGGGTTGGACATTGCTGACACAGGTGGTGCTGTCTGGGCAGGCTGTAGCTGCTGGAGAATGGTGGTGAGGCTGGTGATGGCAGCCATCATCTGCTGCTGTTGAGCCTGGACCTGCTGCAGCTAGGAGCAATCCGCTGTCAGCAGCTAAAGCATGGGGTTGATCTCTCCAACAGACCTGGGGATGGAGTGGGCGCTTGCCTCCAGCAACTGCAGCTTGGTGTGCTGTTCACCCAGAACGGCACCTTGGGTTAATAATAATGGTACACAACTGCTCTAACTCTGCTGGATCCATGTCTGGTCAGTCTCGCTGTAACGCTAGGTATTTGGACCCAATTGTAGAGAAGAGGCAGTTGATACAGTACAAAGTCTCTTTACTGGACTTCAGCAAAACATAAAATAACAAAAGACTACTGCGAAACAGGGCAGGCAATAATGCAAACTAGAATAAACAAAATACAAAACTAAGCAAAACACTCCCTCGCACAGAGGAGGCAGATGAGGGTTTAGGATACAAGAGCTTCCGCAGACCGACATGAAGCCTCTCTAAGACTCTACAGAGAGGATGTCTGCAAAAACAACCCATTAAATAGTCCCCAGCACAGGTGCACATAATCACAGGCCAACCAATATGCAGGTGCAACTCATACTGGCTGATTGCAGGCCAACAGGGAAATGTCACCTATTGGCTACTGGTCCTCTGGCCCGTGATCATGTCAGCTATGCTGCGTTGGTAGCTACAAGACTCAATCAAGAGTGTATTCAGCACACGTAACTTGACACTTTGCGCAAAATGCAAAGTTGTCCTGGCTAAATATAAGAAAGATTATAATTTGTTTCTCTTCGGGCTATGGCAGTTAGAAAGACACAGACTAACTTTAGTTAAGGTTAGACTACTAATTTTCCATGCATTTACTCAGCAGGGTTGGTGAATTTTATCTTTCTTCCAGCACTAAATATATTTTGCATCTAATTTCTGTATAGTTAATTTAAAGCCAAGTGTCTGTTTTTCAGGTCAAAACTGACCTGAGAAAGACTGAAAAGGAAGCCCTTGGCTACATGTCTGCGAATATCGATAAATGGACCAACACCAGTGGTGTTCCCACATGCGCACAGGCATTGGAGTTCTTTGAGAAACCTAGAAAGATTAAGTGCTCTAGCAAATAGTGCCATTTTTGTACACACTAAAGAGTGTTTTATTCTTTTTCTTTTTAACTTTGTCTAACGCTTCTTTCTTGTGGGTAGATGGAGGGGACAGTTGGGGGGGGGGGTCTGTATGTGAAATTAATAAAAATATTTAATAAACCAAAATATTGTGCTAAAGGTCACACGTATTTGTTGTTTGTCACATGTAGTTGAGGTCGACTGATTATCGGCCCGGCCGATTATCGGACCTTATATTCAGCATTTTCAGGATTATCGGAATCGTTATTTTTTATCTGATTGCCGATAAAATAATTAAAAAATTTGCAACTTTGGCTCTTATGCAACCGTCTCTATCTGTAGTCACCACTCTGTGGTCTCGAGCGATGTCCCGCCCACAGCACTATCTGATTGGTTACATGTCACAAGTAATAGCCTATCAACACACACTTGCAGACTGGAGCAGATCTGGTGAGCAAGCGGAGCTGTGTTTCAAATGTAGATATTGCCGAAATTGCAATAAACATTACAATCATCTGTGCTGAAGTTGCAAAAAACACCACAATCTTACGATCTATTTCTATGATGACAGGAATGCCCATTTTCACCACTGAAAATGGCCAAAAAACACATTTTGTTGCAACGATATACAGTTAACTCTAACGAGATAATAGAGTTAAATTATGTAGCAATAAATATATCTTTGAGTAACATTGGTGCCAGTGCAACTGGACCTTTTTTTTCGCAGCCAGATTGCGAACTTAACATTACTAGCTCGTATGAGTTGGTGTTTTTACATGTTACTAGAGCACTGCCTGTTCATCCAAACGTTACACTCAACACTTGAAGGAATACGGGTGTAATCCCCCCTCCAACCACAATGTGGGTTGCAATAGCAGAGTGGCACTGTTCGCGTTTCCGCTAGTTTACTCCATGGGAAGTGAAAAACCTGAATTTATTGTGACTAACTTCGCTGAAAACTTTACCGTTTATAGCTTTCTCAAGAACCGCTCATCCAAACAATTTCACACTCAACACCGCACTTCTGTGGGTCCTTAGCAATACACCAGCTAAGTATGAAGTCGATCAGATGAATGGCTGTCTAGAAAATCTCGTCCCTTATAATACGGGGTCCTCCTGTATTGGAAAATAAAATGCGGCATCTTGTATTGAATCAGTAAGGGACACGATTTGTCCCGTATTTTCGTACATGTCGTTTCATATATACACTAGGTCTTCAAAGTGCTAGCATCAAATAAAATCAAAACAGTTATACCAGCAGAATGGAGAAGTATGTATATAGCACCCTCAGTCGCTTGCAGTTACTAATGGTTTCCATTTGTTTGGGATGGACACAATGTAATGTCTGTGATGTTTCAGTCTTGTTTTGGTCAAACCATTCAGTATTAATAATGCAAAGTATAATTACAAATATTTTTGCTACACTTGTAATTCTAAGTGCTTTTGTTATTTTGCCTTGCAACAAAGCACTTCAAACTGTGTGTATCGGCATATTGGATTCCCAAAAAAATCATTACATCATCAGGAGGTAGAACATAGGACTTGCGGTGGGGGTCAGGGAGTGTCCCTTATTTCTCCAGATAGAAGGTGGCAACCCTAGGACAGACATACATACCGAGACTCCTTCCATTTTAGTTAGATAGGTAGTCGATGGCCATAACATAAACTAATGTTGAGCCTCATAGAGCAAACTTAAATGCGAAGGCAAATGTCAAGTTCATTTGTTGATTCATAATTTCGCTAGCTAACTAGCAAAAAAAATTTTTGATAGACTACAAGGTTATTTCTTGCTGTTGCGAGCTCCCTGCACTTTTTGGTTTAAAATCATGAAAAGTTCTCTTTTAATTTAACATATGCTTAAAGGCATCAGAATCTGATTTATTGGCCATGTAAGTTTTCACACACATGGAATCTGAATCCGGTTTCATGGCTCTAATAGTGTACTTAACATAGAGTACCAACACATTTCACACTTCATTTAAATGAAATTTTGTGTCGGAGTTTGTGTTATTCCAAATTTTTACTTGTAGATTTTCATTTTTACATCAAATGTATTTCAGCTCTTGGTCTCCTTGATTACTAATCGGTATCTGCCTGCCCTGAAAAAAAAAAACATATTGGTCGACCCCTAACATGTAGTAGACCATTTTTGTGCTAGCAGGTAATGCCAGCCCTTTCCACCAGCTACCACCAAAAGTATATTTCAGACCTGTGGGAAACACTAGACTGTGAATACTCAACACTAAGTTCCATTTCAGAATGACCAACTAGTTCCTCTGCCACAAAAATGCAGACAACAGAACAGTTTCTTTATTTACCCGCCCTCTACCAACCTTTCTTTTTCTTCTTAGCACTCTTCGGTTTCTTCTTTGAGCGGCTGCTGCGGTTGGAGCCGTCTGAAACGGAGAAGCTCCCGTCGTCAAAGTCACTGTCCACGTCGGGCTCGTCCTCATCACTCTGGCAAACCAGAGACAGCAAGGCAATGAGACAGAGAGCAAGTAAGAAATAAAGAGAGAGAAAGTTCAAAAAATAACCTTGTGACATAATGGAATTTTTTCCATTAATAGTTTAAGGGTAGCTTCATTCATAATTTTTCCCTTAATCCTGGAAAGATAAACAAGCTCTTACAGAGGAGCGCTTCCTCTTGCTGTTGATGCCTCCTAGTTTGATCTTGAGTGGAGCCACCTTCTTAGCTTTCGGCTTTGGCAGAGGCTTAGGGGTGGGCTTAGACCTCTTACGAGCATTTGGGCCTAAGAACACAGTTTGAGATGGGGAATCAGAAAAAAAAATTGGATTCTTATGTCACAATAACAACAGTAAAAGTGCTAATTTGAGAAGGCAGTGAAAAAATCTCCAGGCACTTAAAAATACAAAAACAAAACATCCAATTTTGCCTGGTGCAACAGCTATAATCCTTCTCCTTCTACATTGTTATCACCATATCAGAGAATTCCACTAGAGACTAACAAGAGAGTTCTGCCTTGTTCCGCTCTTTACCTTTGCCCTCTTTGGTCTTGGCCTTGCGGAGCGGAGGTGCAGGTGTTGCAGGGGGTGGAGGTGCGGCAATGGGAGTTGGAGCTGGAGCAGGTGCAGGTGAGGTAGGGGCAGCTCCGGTCTCTGCTCCCGCATCTGCTCCTGCCACCAACATGTTCTCTACAGCCGCAGCCACATTGGCAGCTGCCAGGGCCGCATTGGCAGTGGCACAACCCTATGGGGGGGCACAAAGACAATTACAATGCTGCTTTCTTGTGTGTGTCAAATACAGCATCATGATAATTATATATCAAATTCATGTATGTATGTATTTATGTATGTATGTATGCATGCTGACTGCATTCTTGGCTTTGATATGATTACTACTTAGTGATCTATGATGCCTCTTGGTAACATGGTACATTTTTCCTCTAACTGCTATCTTTGGATTAAAGTGTCTTCTAAATTAGTAAATATAGTATGTTGACAAGCCTCACATTCGGCAGCAGTAACGTAGCCTTGTAACACCATGCTCAGTGCCGCTTTGTGAACATTACCTTGAGAGGGTTGTTGGTGCTAAATTCTCTCCACTTGGCCATCATCAGGGTCATCAGTTTAGACACAGAAATTTTGGGGTTCTTCACTGCAATGAGTGGCCTGGAAAAATATAACAGGCAAGGGACATTTTGTTTTGTTTTGTTTTTGTTTAGTTTTCTACAAAAATATCACTTCTCAAAGACTGGGGAGGAAGAAACACTAAATACAAACAATTAAAAGGTTAAAAAAAGAAGAATTTCAAACCTGACAAACTGGCTGAAAGCCTTGTAGTTTGTAAGGGAACTGTAGTCTTCCTGAGTGAAGACATGGTCAATGTCCCTAAGACCCCAGTCCTCCAGCAGCTGGGTGGAGCTTTTAGGCTGACAAGTGTGTAAGTGTGTGGGTGGGTGTGAGAAGAAAGAGAGTTGGGATTCTATCTTTAGGTTCATACAGTTGTCCAAAAATTCCAGGAAGCACTGCAAAAAATAACTCCACTCCACAGCTAGTCCTCATTCTTACCTGGCTATTGTTATCGTCATCGTCATCGTCCTCTAGTTCCGGATCTTTCCGTTTGCTCTTAGAGCTGGACGAACCACCCCCTTTCTCTGCTGTACCTCCTTTCTTCTTGTCTTTGGCAGAGCTGGAGCGCTTCTTCTTTTTCTTCCCAGGGGCATAATCACTTCCTTCGCTTTCTGATCGCACTCCTCCCTCGACGTCCCTCTCTGCCGTTTCTAAACTGACCAGGTGCTCCGGGGAGCTGACAGGCAACTCCTGAAAAAGCAGGAGAGACTCATTCATTATTCTGATCCTTGATTACTCCGTATCAACGCACCCCCTAGCTGGCCATTGACAGTGGTGGTTTAGGAAACACATTCTCCATACCAAATTTTAGCATAAATTAGGATGTCATTTTTTAAATTGGACGGATGATCGGGAATATTTGTCACAGCATTTCTTTAGTATGGAACCGGTGAGTCACCCAGCCCCGAATCACCACCCATGGAGACGAAGTGGTTACTTAATTTATCACAAACTCAAGACACAAGACCTTGTCTCGTACTATCACATTTAGCATCCAATCCTACCTACATCTGTATCCACAGCTGTTGTAATACTTATGACGGCCATCACACTGGAGCCTGTGGAAAATCTAACACCTGTGTCAATTGGTAATGCTAAACGCTTTGCTCTTGCCGTTTGGCAGCTGTGAGCCCAGTCCATCACTGCAGACCTCTGCCTGTCCCCCCAAGGCTTTGGTGGTCCGTTTACCCCGTGGATGCCGAACTAACCTCTCTGACGGGTCTCTGTCTCTTGCTGCTCCTGCTCTCGCGGCTGCTCTTCTTGGCTTTCTTCTTCTTCTTCGACTTGGGGACCTCCACGTCGGACAACCCGGCATCCTCCGGCTCGTCCTCATCTGTGACAGCAGGGGAGAGCACAATCACCCATCGAGAAGAGTATGCGCGGACGGTTCGCACGGGCGGCCGTGACGCATGCGCCGCGCGAAGCGGCCACGGGAAGCCCGCCCGTGCCACTTCGCGCGACTCGGCAAAAAAAATGGTCGTGGACGCGCCTCGCCGACTCGACGCACGCAGACGGCGAATGCCACAACACCGCGGGGGCTGAGCGGCAACTTGCGAGCTCGGCGACGTTTCCTACCGCGGAAACTTTACACTTGGAAATGTCGCCGGCGACGGAGCCGCCGCCGCCAAAAAAAGCCGCCGGGCGTTGAAATAAAGCGCAAGTGGTCGGCCGCCGGGTCAAGTTAGCGAGTTAACTAATCTATCATGGCGAGCGACGGCCCGAGCCGACTACTGGCTAGCTTAAGCTAACGTTAGCGAGCCTAGCGCCAAGGCGAGCCGGAGTGGGCAGATGGACCCTTACCGCGAAGAAGTGAGGAGCGGGCGTCCGCCGGTCCGAAGTCCTCCCTCTCCTCCTCGCTGCCCGACATTTTTCCTTTACAAAAATGCAATTTTAAATTTCCAGCCAAGTCGCGTTGACTCCCTCTTGAATCTTGCTCGCAAGCCAGCGAGGGAGGAGGGAAAATGACGTGGGGTTTGGTGGAGAATGGAACCGGGGGTGTCCAGGAAGGGAGGGGGTGGTGGGTGCTGTGTGAGAGAGAGAGAGGGAGAGAGAGAGAGAGAGAGAGAGAGAGAGAGAGAGAGAGAGAGGGAGAGAAGCATTGGTCGATAATCCTGCTAATTTCTTTAGTGCTCAAATTCCTGTCTTCATTTGCCACCTGCACGCTCAAACAAGTTGACTATGTCAATTATATATTGACATAATTCATGTATGATATGCAACTAGGCTTATATGTGTAAGTCTCAATAAAGGAAAGTGTGATAAGAGATTCATCCACGGTCCTATTAGAATGTGAGTCGTAAACGCCGACTCCCGATTTTCTGAAGTACGTTAAGGAAAACTTGGTAGGATCCAATTCCTATCCTCACACACAAGAAACTTACTGTAGTGTGTAGTCCCGGGTCGAGGACTCGAGGTCTCTCTCTCTCTCTCTCTCTCGTTGTAATAACACAACTCTATAACGTTACCTGTTTGAGCAGCTGTTTGCTGTTGTTCAGTGATCACTAAGTAGACTCAAGCAATATTCAACGAAAGAAAATGAGCCGTCAATGACCTAAACACGTTGCTCCGTCCCCCTTCTCTCCCCCAGCCTCAGAGGCAGAGCTTAGCTAACATCCTCACAAACACACAAAGGGGGCAGACATCCCATAATAATCCCCCCTCCCACACTCATAGAACTCTGCATAGTTACCTCGCAACGGACAGACCATAATACTCAGCCTGCCCCCACCCCCTCCACCACGTGCGCGCGCACGCGCGCGGTCACGCACGAAACGCACACTTCCACTAGACACGCATGCACACTCTTCCCCTTTCCACTAGTCCCAGCCCCTTAGCAACCCCGTTGTCATGGTGACACTCCCCCCCTCCCGCCCGCCCTCTGTGACAGACCATAATACTCCCGACTTCATACATCCCATAATATTACAACTCCTAAAAAGACAAGAAAGAAGAAAAAAAAACAGCAGTCACATGGTCTCCAGGGAAACTCTAATCCACCGGTGACAGACCATAATATTCACTGAGCGTCCACCTGGCTGCATGACTACACCATGAGCTCAGAGAGTCCACTCTCAAGACAGCTGGCACATGTATCACCAGTTGATTTCCGCACAGGTAGCTGTCGCGCTGCATCTACTGTCTCTGGTTCAAACGTCCTGCTCAACTTCACGGCGGAGACCGTCGGCAGCCCGTCACACTGCGAGAGCAACATGCAGGTTAACCCCGTGCACCCACCCTATCCTGAACTACACCTCCTGCTGTCACCGGCACAGTGGCGCCAAGGCCACACGCTGCTCTCGGGACAAGAGGTGAGTGGTGTGGTCTGACGGGAGACACGAGCGGGCGGGCGAGGATCCTAAACCACCACCGTTTACCGGCAAGGCCCCAATGCCTTTATCACACGGAGACAGTGAGTGTCACGGAAGTCGTTACATTACTGCATAATTGGCCCGCCGTTGTTGCACACAGATCCCATCAAAACCTGAGTGGACACGAACCCGGCTCCAATTCTGAGCAGGGTAGTGCCTTGCAGTCATGCTGCATCATGCCGGGTGGATTTAGGCCATCCGGCCTTGTAACAGAGAGAGAAACTGGCCCACTGCTCCCGCTCAACAGTAAAACTCATTTGTCACAGTTAAAGCCCGATCTGGGTGCGGGGAAATAGTGCTAAAAGGGTGTGTTATGAGCATCAGTGTGTAACCCAGTGAAGTATTTGGGCTTACAAATGCATCCGCGCACAAGAGCACGCGCACAAATCTGGAATTTCGCTGCTGCCGGACGCAAGTTATAAAAAGTCCACCGTCAAGAAAGGAGAAGTGCACGGTGATTTACAGACCGGCACCTATGGAAGGCTGAGCTGTGATTCCCCAATGTTCTGTTTTCTTTTTTTAAACCGCATCCAACTTTAGGGTCTGCTTTCAGAGCCGATGGGTTTTGAAATTCCAAAACGGAAGTTATGTAGTTTTTCTTTTTTTTTTTTTACATTTCTTTAATTTAGTGAATTTTACCCACGTTTCCTCGCAGCAAAACAGGGGTGGTAATAAAAAAAGAAGCTGACCACTACAGGAAGTGCTTCGAACCTTCATAAATTAAGCCGGAGCCCAGAAAACAAACACCGCATGACTCCAAAAACTTAAAATATTATTGCTGTCGTAATTAGCATAGGAGCATTTGGGCATCAGTTAATATTTCATACTCTGCTGCTATCTTGAGTCCAGCCTTGTGCTGAGTGGCTGTGCTGTGGAGGCCTGCGTACCGCCCCATAAGCCTGTCCTGTGCGCCTCCTGCAGGTCAAGCACTGTAAATTAACTGCTGCGTTGAAGGTTGGGGTTGCACGCATGGGGTCATGAAAAAGGGGGATTTATATAGCCAAGTAAATTCATTATTCGCTTTCAGACCTTCCCACTAATAAAATGTACCTGGCGCGGCGATAAAACAAACAGTGTTTTCCGTCTCTTGCAGAGCGGCGCGCCGGCGAGTCAACGCCGGGCCACGGCAGACAGACGTGTGCGGCGCGAGGAGTCGAGATGTCGGCCTGCAGGCCTTCCTGTGCTCTTTACAAGACTGAACAGCCCATAATAAATTCCACTGTGCGTGCAGATCGCGTAGCAACAAAGGCCTACGTCTGGTCGGTGTCCGTTAGTGTCGGCTGATTGCCCGCCACACATGCATATATGCTCATGCACACAAGCACTCACGTGCACCATCGTCACCGACACCACCACCACCCCCCCCCTCCTTCTCCCTTTATCCCATATGTACCGCAATCTTACCACCTCACGTGCACTGCGACCCCCCGTGCACACGCACACACACACACACACACACACACACACATGCACACCCCACTGCGTCTATTCCATAATATTCACGGCTCGTCCATCTCCCTACCCCCCCCCCACCATGTGCACACTGCTCACACCGCCCACTCTGCCACCCCCATTTCCCTGCCTGACAACACAGACCGCATCCCATAATATTCATGCACACTCGCACACTACATACACATGAACACACGCGCACGGGTTCATGCACAGCAGCGCGTCGGGCTCTTTGTTGGCAGCGATGTCTTGGCTGCGTGAGTGTGCTCATCCACAGTGGTCATGTTTCTGCCAGATAGGACCGTTTCATTCTCGCTCAGGTCGAGAAAGCAGGTCCCGCCGCAGTGTGTGGGGGGGTGGGGGGTGTGGGGGGGTTGAATTTCTATCCCATAATAACCTGAGGGGTTGAAGGGGGTGGGGGGGGTGGGGATTTGGGAGGGGAGCGCGCTCATGGATTTCACAGTCACCGGAGGCGACCATTGAAGAATGAGGTCAAGCCATCCACGCCCCGCAGAAAAGACTCGCAGACCACGCGAGGCGGGCTACGGGCCGCCCCGCTTCGTAGCCCGGTCCCTCAAAGTCCTGTTAAGCCTCACGCTACAACCGGTGGGACGTTAAGTATTCTCTACCTGTACACGGCCCCGCTCCATACCCGGGTTGTTTTTTTTTTTTTTTAACAAGCATCCTTTCAGGCTCCGCACCCTGGCTACGGTCAGGCGGCGCAAGGCCACCGTGGCACGAAAAAACAGGGCAACAACCGGGGTGGGGGGGGGGGGGGTAGAGATAAAGGTAAAAAAAAAAAGAAAGAGAGTGAGAGAGAGAGAGGGAGAGGGGAAGTTATTTACGAGAAAGGGGTGAAGGGATGAAGGGACGAACATAACGGAAGGCGCCGGACGTGACCGGCCATCTCATCACCATGGCGTTGCCGTAGGAGACAGCAGAAGACGTCACTTAGAGAAACACAGGACACAATGGAGGAATACGACATGGAGAGGAGTAAAACAGACGAGAGGGGGGCCTCAAGGAAACCGGTCTTCGCGGATGTGAAGCGAGGGAAAGTGTGTACGTGAGAGAGAGAGAGAGAGAGGTGGCGTGTGTGTGTGTGTGTGTGTGTGTGTGTGTGTGTGTGTGTGTGTGTGCGCGTGGGTCAGGGTAGTTGTCAGTGAATATTTATTCATTCGTCGGTGGCGAGCTGGGTGTCAGGGGGTTCAGGCGGACGGGCCTCCACCAACACCGGGCCTGGACTGCCGCAGAGCTGGCCAATGTTTGGTACGAGTCCCACGCTGACTCATCCGATTCAACAAACGGACCCTCAAGGGCGATAAATAAGTCGAGTCGGTTGTGACAGGGCTCCGACGAGGCCGTGTTAATCTCACCGGTCGGTAGGAGGACCGGGCTTGGCCCCTGCACAACACAGTCAAAGAGCCACAACATTTCTGCAAGAAATAAAACAACACCAAGAAAATGGGCAGCAACACTTTTCCTACACGAATGTGTCGATAAACTTCCCTCCTCTCTGCTCTCCTTGCAGGCTGCTGGTGGACAGCCGAGAGATTCGACGTGGTCCGGACACAACCTTTACTGACAGATACGTTTCACCACTCAGCTAAGGGACCTCTTCAGTCTCACCCGGCCGCAGGTACCCCCACCCTTATGAACAACACCGCTGCATAACGACCCGAAACCTACGACCGGTTTCATATGCAAACATGGGCGTGACCATTAACTAGAGTCTCAACGGCCATGTGTGCTACTCACAGAGGATTTGGGGATGTTTGCAATCACAGCATTGTAAGATGGTGTCAGATGTACTCTCAGCCCCCCCCCCCCCCCCGCCGCCCCGGTTCAGGGATGGTCGTTCCCTCTCCACATAGGCGGCCTCTTCGACTCGCCCGTTCAAACCGGCGCTCCCTCCCTATCAACGTGCGCGTCCTCACCCTCGACAGAAATTCCCAGATCCTCTGTGAATAGTACACACGGCCATTGTAAACTCTAGTTAATGGTCACGCCCATATTTGCACGTGAAACCGGTCGTAGGTTTCGGGTCGTTATGCCACATAAGGGTGGGGGTACCTGCGGTCAGCTGAGACTGAAGGGGTCAGTTAGACGAAAGTATCCGTCAATAAACATTGTAACCCGTCAATAAACGTTGTATCCAGATGAACCGATTCAACCTTCTTTGACGTCCTTACCTGGATCGTTGACACATTCAGCGCAGTGTGACGCCACAAAGGGTCGTCCCAAACAGAGACGTCGCCAAATAGAGAGACACTGGGGGCGAGGGAGGGTTGCAGAAAATAAACTGTAGTCATTTCAGCGCAGTGGAATAATCATCACGGGGGAGGGTAACTGAGCCCCCCCGCAAATGAAAAAAATACAGCCCGCCGTGTTTAATGTGCCGTCCCCTGCCCCCCCCCCCACCCCCCCATCACCCCGCCGATACAAACAAACACAAGGTTACAACGAAGGACCATCTCGAGTCCACATATAACAAGGAGTTTCTCATTTTTCTTGCACGTATCTCTAAACCGGCCTTGTTGTCCTCCCTTTGCTTCCCCCCCCCCCCCAACACCACCCTCTCTACGTCCATCCACCCTCTCCTTCCTCCCTCCTGCCCCCCCCCGCTATCTTGTGATTTATTTGCCTCAGTTCCAATATTTGTCGGCAGTGTGTTTTTCCTCCGCCTTGTCTAAATGTCACCCCTTCTTCCGAGACAATGTGGGGAGTGGGAGAAAGGGAGAACGAGAGGGCAAATGCAGGGGAGATGGAGAAGAGGAGGCGGCGGCGGCGGAGGAGGGCGGGCGGGCGGGGCGGGGGTGGGGGGGGGACTCGTAAAAATGAGCAACAAAGTTTGGGAAAATTAAACATGAGGTAAGAGACTTTCTCACATGTACACACGGCGGAGGTGGAAACGCGCCGCGGCGGTTTTGATAAGGGGGGCAAGTTTCGCGGGACGCCCCCCCCGCCGCCGCTCCGGACTCCCGCAACAAAACAACACACGGGGGGGCCGCGGCTCGCAGCGCGGGACTGCGTTGTAGGGTGGAGGAGTTAGTGGGAACACGCTCTCACAAGGTGTTTTCTGCCGTGCCCCCCCCCCCCCCACACACACACACTTGTGTATCTATTTCTGGCCCCTAAAATAAAATCCAACCTCGACTCTTTCCACAGCGCTGGCCCTCACCTCGACCATATCTCTAACCTTCATCCCAAACCGAACCAACACGTAAACACAAATGACCCCAGATTCGAACCCCCCCCCCCCCGGTTCCCATTTAATCCTAACGCCAAACTTTGATACCGGACCTAAGCCTCGCTGTGCCTAACCCCCGGGCCCCGATATATACAACCCCCGTCCGTGTTGGAGGCAGCTTGTTTCTGGTTATACTTTGCTTACATATCCTGGTGGGGAGACTTGCCCCCCCCCCACCCCCACCCCCACCCCCCACCCCCACACACATGACGGAGGGCAAGTGATTTCTCAGTGTCACTGTAAATGTACCGTAGTGTCATCGTTATCCTTTCCAACGGGGTCCCCCCCCCCTCCCTCTGTCACCTACATCACTCTTGTCCCCCCCCCCCCTCTCTCTCTCTCCCACCCTCACTCTCTCCATCCTTTATAACCCGCCGCTCCCAACTCACGCTCCTCATTCCTCCTCGCTCCTCTCAACCGGATCGGACACATTCATCTTCAGAAATCAAGGGCCCCGAAAAGAAAGGGCCATAATGCCCCCCCCCCCCGCCCCGCTGCAAAATCCTATCACTTCCACTGTAACGCCGGGGGACGCCGATCTTTGATAAATTAAGATTCGATTCAAACCGCGAATTTTTCAGACTTGTGGACTTAACTCCTTCGGCTCTAGAGGATCAATCTCGTCGGCGCGTCGTAGCTTCCTCTTCCCGAGCGCGCACAGAGGGAAGAGAGCGGCAAATGTCAGTGTTACAGTTCACTGAAAAACTGGATTAAAATTCAGATTTGAGCGACTCGAATTTTTCTTTTTTCTTTTCTTTTTTCAAAAAGGACGACTGGATATCGCAGGACAGGAACTGGTAAGACACTATTTTGTCACTATCCTATAAAATAAAGGGCGATGGGAGAAGGAAAGAGAAATCTTTTTCCCAATAATATGCCATAATAAGCTAAATTAAATGATAATAAGCCAAACGGTGAGAAACTATTTTATCGATGTCCTAGAAAGATGTGATAATTGGACAATAGAAGATCCCCCCCCCACAATCTATAATGAGCAATCTCTGCTACTGTATTAAACAGCTTCTGACTGTCAGTACCGGACAGTCTGGGCAGTCTCTTCAGGAAACGCTAGGCTCACTTCTGGTTTCACACACCCGAACCTTTCAAATCCGTTGCAAAACCTGCCGGCGGCCATTTTTTCAGGATCAGCGTGTAAGTTTGATATGGAAAAACTGTTGTGCCCCAACAGCGGGAAGAGCTTAGCCGTGATCAAGTTTCAAAACATTTTGTTTTTGTCCCTCATCAGTGGTCTCTTCCCGTCCACAGATATGCGGGGATCACCCCCGGCCTGTGGACCGGAGACATAGACCCGCACTCGAGCAGGCCGACTGATGGACGGCGCAGTGTGAGTGTGGAAACGGGCAGCCCGCTGTCCACGGACCCAGCCTGACGCACGGAGACGGACAGACAAGACAGTCTGATGCCAACTGTCTCCGCTGTCAATCTCACGGCACCACTCCTCCTGTTGTTGCTATGGGCAACCCACCCCACCATGGCAACCAACTGGCTGTAAGTCTGGCTTGCAGGGGAGGAAGAGAAGGAGGGAGTTTGTTTGACATGCTATAACTTTTAAAAGATGGTGACGTGACCCTAAATCTCTTTCGGCCGCTCTCCTCTTTCCCTTCTTTGTCTCTCTCTCTCTCTCTCTCTCTCTCTCTCTCTCTCGTGGTGACCTTTTCTCTTTTCTCTCGCTCTCTTAACTTTACCGTCTCCGTCTCCATTGTCTGGGGGTTCTTCCCTCATTTCCTCTCCGTCTGTCTCTCACTCCCTCTCTCTCTCTCTACATCTGTCTGTCTCGCTCTCTGTCTCTCGCTCTTTCTTAAACTTACCCCATCATTACCGCTTCACCCTCTTTCTTTCCCAGGTGCTTTCTCTGTTCATCTTACTCTTCTTGCCTTTCTCCTTCTTCCTCTACTCTATTATATTATTATAAATCCCCCCTTTTTACCACGTTCTCACACACACACACACACACACACACACACACAAATGACCTACTATGAGTAACAGTATAAATCCCCTTCGCTTTGTGTCCTTCAGCTCCCTAGCGAGGCTGCCGCGCTCAAGGCCCATATCCGGCGCTGCCCCGTGTGGTCGGCTGAGGGGGCTGTCCCCGGGGCAGGTGGGGGTGTGCAGGGCGCGGGGGGAGGTCATGGTGTCCATACGCAAGGCAGCAGAGATGGTCATAGAGGAGGTATGGCTGTAGAACAGAAAAGTGGCAGGGTCATGACCATCTTCATCCCTATCACCCTCATCATCATCATCATCATCACCATTCCCCTCTTTGTAAGCCTCACCGCCATCACATCTAATAATATCATTCTCAGCATCGCTATTAATAACAGCGTCATCGCTATCAATAGTTTCATCAGATTTGACTGTTGTGTTACTGAACCAGAAGGGATCTGAAGAGTCGTGTGACTCGCTGCCGTGCTCCGTCCATCTCGTCCTTGTCTATGTAGTGCCAGCACCAGTTCAGTAATCGCCGCTGGAACTGCTCTACCACCCCACGTGGCGTGAACGTGTTCGGCAGAGTCATGAACCAAGGTAGGGCCCTCCGGATTACGGCAACGGTCTCACATCGCTGCAAAAACTGTCATGTCAAAATGGAGACAAAAGTTAGCACACTCATGTAGTAACGTCCCCAAAACCAGCCAAATAATCTGCCGCTGCGGTAGGATATCCCCACTGGGGGAGATTTCCTGACACAAGGTGTCATCTGGTTACTTGAAAGACAATCATGCAATGAGAAAAGATATTTTTGGGGCGTCCGGGTGGCGTGGCGGTCTATTCCGTTGCCTACCAGCACGGGGATCGCCGGTTCGAATCCCCGTGTTGCCTCCGGCTTGGTCGGGCGTCCCTACAGACACAATTGGCCGTGTCTGCGGGTGGGAAGCCGGATGTGGGCATGTGTCCTGGTCGCTGCACTAGCGCCTCCTCTGGTAGGTCAGGGCGCCTGTTCGGGGGGGTTAGCGTGATCCTCCCACATGCTACGTCCCCCCTGGTGAAACTCCTCACAGTCAGGTGAAGAGAAGCGGCTGGCGACTCCGAGTGTATCGGAGGAGGCATGTGGTAGTCTGCAGCCCTCCCCGGATCAGCAGAGGGGGGTAATTGGCCAGATACAACTGGGGAGAAAAAAAGGGGGGGGGGCATTTCTGTGTGATTTTAAGACCGTCAGGCTTGGTCAGATATACAATTTTTGCAGTGCAAATATCTGGATGTGCTGTTAACTCAGAACCAGAACCAGAACTTTGGATCACAATTTTCTTTAATACGGCATGTTCACCTTTTTATTTTACTCAGGCACACGAGAGGCAGCCTTTGTGCACGCTTTGTCCTCTGCAGCCGTGGCGGTGGCCGTGACGCGAGCCTGCAGTCGGGGGGAGCTGGAGCGGTGTGGCTGCGACAGGAAGGTCAGAGGGGTCAGCCCTGAGGGTGAGCCTGGAGAGACACCTCGGAGATTTAATAACGGCCATTGATTAGATCTGCCGGGAGACGCTTTCGTTTCAGCGTCAGGATAGGATTCATGCAGACGTGTGTCTTTATCAGCCCCCTGCCTTTTTTTACCCCTGACCCAGGGTTCCAGTGGTCGGGGTGTAGCGACAACTTGTCCTATGGCGTGGCCTTCTCCCAAACCTTCGTGGACGAGCCGGAGCGTGCCAAAGGGCTGTCGACGGGACGACCTCTCATGAATATCCACAACAATGAAGCCGGCAGGAAGGTGATAATGCACTCTGACGACATCACTCGATCGATCGACTTATATTTATCCGGCAAGTGTTGTACACAGGAATTGTGGAGGATGAACATGAGCCGTCTGTGTGTAGGATAAAGGGGAAGTGAATGTAGTACGGCAATGTGCTGATGTGTCGGGGCGAGACGCCGCCGATAATTTTACCGCCTCGTCGCAAATTTACAAGCGAGGAGGCCGCGTTAGGTCCCTTCTTCTCTAAACTGTCTCTTCGTTGTTGGGCTTCCTCCCTCTGCTCCTGTGTCGTCTCTTGTCCTCTGCTCGCCACCCCGCCATCCCATCCCATCCCCCCCCTCGCCCCCCAGGCCATCCTGCACAACATGCAGGTGGAGTGCAAATGTCACGGCGTCTCGGGCTCCTGCGAGCTGAGGACTTGCTGGAAGGTCATGCCGCCGTTCAGGCGTGTCGGCTCCGTGCTCAAGGAACGCTTCGACGGAGCTACCGAGGTACCGGAGGACCGCTTCTCCTTCTTGTTGTCTCTCTTACACAGCTCAATAAAAGGTAGAGAAAACATTTTCCAGGGGCGTCGAATCTGAGCCTAGATGCCTCACCTGGAGCCCTTTAAGGTGTAATACACCCCCCCCCCGTCCACATGCAGGCACCACATTCTCTCTTCTAGTACAGGCCTTAACCTCGCCCCCGGCTCCTGCAGCAGCCTGGCGTGGTTCTGCACTGATGTTTATCTGGTTTCAACTTGCGAACTTTTAGGAGTGTTAAAGAGAAGTTGTACTTTGGCTAAAATGCGCCGCTATTCATAAGCTCTAATAACAGCCTTCAGTGGGAACCTGTGAGCCTCTTTGACCTTTCATGTCGTCGTCGCCCCCCCCCCCAGGTCCGCCTGACTCGTATAGGGTCCAGGACGGCGCTGCTGCCTCGTGACCCTCAGGTCAAACCCCCCGCTGCTAGAGACCTGGTGTACCTTGCTGCCTCTCCCGATTTCTGTCTCCTCGACCCGGACAACGGTATTCCCGGAACCGCTGGAAGGCGGTGCAATGGTGAGAGCAATACACCCCCACCCCCCCACTCCCCGAATCCACACACATAAGCACGACCATGCCTCACAGTAAAAGATCCAATCCGCATCCATCAATTTGTCAGTCAAGCTCATCTCTCCCCTCCTAGGCACCTCTCGGCTGGCGCCGGACGGCTGTGAGCTGGTGTGCTGCGGGCCGGGGTACCGCGCGGGTCGGGCTGAAGTCGTGCAGCGCTGCTCGTGCAAGTTCTCCTGGTGCTGCTCGGTCCGCTGCCAGCAGTGCAAGAACACGGTCACCATCCACACCTGCAGAGTATGAAAGCATCCGAAAACAGGACCCCGCTTACCGACCACGGCGAACGGCGGCCTCAGCGGCGAACAAACCACCTGACGGACACTCCTGAACACTACGCAAAAAAAAAAAAAAAAATCACCAGGACACTACGGTGTTTCTGAACCTCTTTTTTTTTTTTAGCCTAGGGTCCTCTTAACCACGGGCTGAGAGTTGGCTCATAGCTGATTTAACTCGTTTTTATGCTGTGTCAGAAAGGCCTGGGCTAAGCGCTAGATTCTTCTGCTAACCTTGCAGCATATAGGGCAAATGTTAGAGCCAGGAACCAATGATGAAGCATAAACAGTAATGGATGTACTTACGAAACCCACCGCTTGTACACTTAACCCACAAATTCATTTACACCGAGGCAGGTAAAAAAAAACAAAAAACAGGCAAGCGAGTGCATGCTCATGAATGTGTGCATGCATGCATGCAGACACAGCTGGTAAATCTCTCTATGAACTGACAAAGCTTGTAAAGCTGAAGTTAACCATAACTAACAGGGGAACGTTCGAGCACTTAACTCGTTTTTATGCACGTCTACGGTTCGAGCTGACTGTCATAGGCTAACAAGTCTCTGTACATTTACTGTATTTAAGTATTTTCGCCTCTGCTCTGGCTTACTTGTTTGTATATGTGGCATTCCGAGCTCTCGCTCCATTTCCGATTCCCTCGCTGACGCCTGAAACAGCAGGAATAACCGACTTACATCGTCTGTCTTGTCTCACGTCTGTCTCGTGTCTTGTCCCTCACCCTCGAGTGAAACTTTTAGCGATGTGTGTTACTGCAAAACCAGTGTTTGTAGGGTGTTCTGGGGACCATGATTAAATGTAGTGGTTTGCCATAAAAGACCGGACGTGTTTTTTTTTTCTTGAACACCTACCTGACAGAACATGCCCACGGTACTGCCATAGTTTGTGACACTGATGATGCAAGTTTACTCAATAGGATATACCCCTCGAGATGAACCATCTCGTTTTCGAGGGGGGTCCTACAGTTGAAGGGTTACAAGAGAGGTTACTTAATATTCTTGAAGGCTAGCAAGAAATAGTACAATGAAGCATCTTGCTGCAAAATATATCTGGTCAAGTAAACTCATTCTCGTATTTATACTACGGTCTGCATTCACCCCCCCCCCACACACACACAAGCCCCATTTCCCAAAAAGAGAAGATAATCTTGTTTTCATAATGTCAGTTCAAACATTTTATTACAAACATTCTGTGATTATAAACAGCCAGAAGTTTACTGAGAAAGGTTATCATTTCATTATCTCTATCAACATAAGGATCTATTCAAAATATTACAGCTTAATTTGTTATATGGTCAATCACTCAAAATTGGTAGTCTAGCAATGGAGAAAAAAGGAAATCTGGATGAAAAAAAAAAAAAAAAAACCTCAAGTTTCAAAATGAATAACTTCTAAAAATTTCCCAAAATAATAGTCATAGAATTAATACAACATACAGGAAAAAAAAATGTATATAATAAATTCAGTTCAAGGCAAATTGGTGACAATGCACTTGGTCTTCCCATAATTCACTGGGAGTCGGAAGAAAGTAACTGGTAACTACAGCTACCCCTGGACTAGAGTGATAGTAAATCTCCTGCGCTTTCTTCATCCCCAACTCAAAACATGGTAAAAAAAAAAAAACTAAACAAGCATAGTAACACGTAGCATTAAGCTGCTCTTTAAATGTGTGAGAACACTGTACACTGAGCAACTTCGTGTTAAGTGTTACTAATGTGTTTTCCCAGTTTGCATTTCCTTAAGATGGACACAAAATCCCCAAAAGGCACAAAAAGCAGGCAAAACACAAAAGGGGGCCAACTGCACCCATATAACTATATCTTTTTTAAAGGGGGGAGGGTGTCAATGGTGACAGGCAAGGGGGGCCCGCCCCACCTAAGTACTGAAGGGAAAACACTGCGTTTCTAAGATTTATGAAAAGGAGAAAAGTGGAAAGTGGAGTGCTCCTCCTACTGCATTCGCTACACGAGGGAAATCCTTTTCCTTCCCTCTTCTTCTCCCAACTCATACTAATAAGGCACAATCAGTGTTCATGTGCTGGAGTACTGTACATGTTTCAATGCCACTTCATCTCCCTACAGCTTTGTTTTTTAATCCTTTTTCATGAAGGCCATTGATCCATCTCTCACGATTTGTTGTCACCCCACCTGTTTCTTTCTCCTTTTCATCCCTTGCTCCGATTCCCCACCTATAACAGAATGCAGCGTTTCTTGGGTTTAGTCTCAGGAGGTTCCAACGCTGCCAGAATGGCCTCATCAAACACATTCTTCAGCCCCCTCTGTAAAGGGACGACACATGAAGAAAAGAGAGAGAGGGAGAGAGAAATGGGGAATAAAGCATGTTAATATTCCTCATTTCAAGATGTGCCATCTTGCTTTTCACCGATGAAATCAAACACGGCTCCATACCTGTGTGAGAGCAGAGCACTCTACATATTTGACAGCCCTGAGGTCTCGGGCCAGCTTGTCTCCACTCTCAGGAGACAGGGGGCGCTGTTTGTTCTTGGCCAGTTTCTCAACCATGTTGCTATCATCCCTCAGGTCTACCTGAGTTCCCACTAGTAAAAAGGGTGTTCGTGGGCAGTGGTGGGAGATCTCAGGAACCCACTGAAAAAGAGAAATAAACCATGGAATTTTATTCTTGTTCCGTGCCCTTCATTCAAAATAACGCAAGACGTCACAATTTTACCGAAATACAAATGTAAGCTGAACTGCAGGGCCATTAAAATACTAACCTTCTCCCGGACATTCTCAAAGGATGAGGGGGAGACGACCGAGAAGCATACAAGAAATACATCTGTCTGCGGGTAGCTGAGAGGGCGCAGTCTATCGTAATCCTCCTGACCTGAAATAGCCGATCGGAAAGAATAGGGGGAGGACGACATTTTTCAATTGGACTGGATTTAATGAGTTTAAAATCTGGCAAAGAAAAAAGAGTGAGAGAGAAAGGGAGACAAGAGACCCAGAGATATTCTCCTTACCCGCTGTGTCAAAAAGGCCAAGTGTGTAGGGCTCTCCCCCAATCATAACCGTCACCGCATAATTATCAAAAACCTTTTGACACAAAACACACAAACATATCAGACATTAAAATGGTGCCTGCGGCTACATGTTCACATTAACCATATACACATTAAAAAGAGTGCTGCAGCAGGTCAAAAGCCCCAGAAGCTACTTATTGAACACATTCAACTTGACAAAAGCACTTGTAAAGGCGTTCATCTCACCGTAGGCACATATTCCGAGGGGAACTTGTTGGTTGTGTAGGAAATCAGTAGGCAGGTCTTTCCTACTGCCCCGTCCCCGACCACTACACATTTTATGGTCTGCATCTACAAGGAGGGAAAAGAGCATGAGAGGCGGCAGCACGGCAGCCGCAGACATGTACCCAGGAAGAGAGGAAGTAACACACGACATTTTGAACACCGTTTCCCCAGAGGTACCACGTTAACCGCAACTGTGAGACAAGTAAGGGGGGGGGATAACCAAACACCAACAGGCCTTGTAACGGTGTACTGGAAATCACCGAGGCAAACCAGGCGGCGAGAGCCCTTCCGAGAAACGTGCGGCTCTCGCAAGACAACCGGATGAGGGAAAACTTGAGACAACTGGCGGCGATATGGACGAATCTTCCCAAACGCGCACACTTGCCAGGCTTGTTATTACACGCGAGATCAGTATTGATGACAGTGGCGGCGGGGGGGGGGGGACCCTCACTTCCGCATAGTTATGACGTAAAGCAGAGCTATGCGGGCGGAGGACGGCACGGGCCCCACTCCAACCCCATCGGTCTCGAGCAGGGCGACGCTTCGGCCCGGCGACGCAGTCAAGTCGGATTAACGCAAGAATTGGGACTCCTTCAATAAAAAAAAATCATATTTTTTTCTCTCTTACATTTATGTACCCCTGTAAATTCCGGCTTGATTTAGTATAACACACACACACACACAAAAACAAAAACAAATTGGGTCCAATGTGAAACCGGCCATCGAGCCGGAAAACGCGGCGTTGCGCCGATTCACGGGACGCCGCACAATACGTTGGTTAGACGAAGCGGAGAGGGGGCGAGATGGGAGCGGGCTATAGCGGCGTCGGCGGGTTACAATTAACGGCCTGACGACGAAAGGGGAGACGGTGTGCAGCCTGGGGGAACGGACGTACGGCTGCTAGCGAGCACAGCCGCTCCACTACCGTGAACGTTAGCCGAGCCGTATTAGCTTGTCGGCAAAGTAGGCGAGTTCGGGTACATTGGCAGAACAAGGGCACACAAACGGCACTCGGTTTTGTTGATCGACTACGTTCACGACGCCGACATATATCACGTATATACGTTAAAACGACAACTTCGTCGACTCCGACTGTCGCTGGAAGTCTTACTCACCCTTTCTTTCCGAGGCAGGTTAGGCGTTGGTTACATCCGGGTTCGGGAGTCGGGTTGTTGTTTTTCTCGCGCAGGCGCAGAAAAGACGCGTCACGCTCGCCGTCGCGCAACCGGCAGCACTGACACCCACCGGGCGGTTTCCGTACGACCCGGCCTGGCCCCTGAACCCGCGCCTTCGTCCCTGCCGCCGGAGCTCTGCCCGTCCGTACTCCCCCTCCCCCCGTGTAGTATACCATATATGTAGGTTTGTAGCGTGTGATAGTGTCTGTGGGCCCATGTGCGAATGCGTGAGTGTGTATGGAGGTGTACAGGAGCACCAGACTGTGGCGACTCATTTCCTCAGACAGGACGATACAGAATCAGACTCACTAGCAAAATACTGCCACTGTCGACGGTGACAAAATGCAAATAAACAAACATTATAAAGCCAAATAAATACATGTAAATATTTGAAACGCTAAAAAAGGACAATAGTTAGGTTCGAGACAACCCAGGAAATCGAATACAGTGTAGTTGTACAATATTTGGGAAGTGTGATATATATACACAACATTTTACATTGCACTTACTCATTGCACTCATACTTATTTCATAAAGTTGGTGATGTTTAGAGTACGTCCCTTTAGCTGTACTAAATTACCAACTTGGAGACCAGTTTTGTGCAAGTAAGGAAGTCCACTCATTGTGTTGTCCAGCACCAGTTTTGTGCTAGTCAGAATATCTGATTAAATAGTCCATCTAACACAACAAGTATAATTAACTGCAGAATAGAAAGCTTGTGCTGGTGATACCTGAGGGGGGGGGGCACTGTTCTATCTACAAGACTTCACAAGGTACCTACTAGTGAGTAAAGATGAGAAGGGTTTACTATTAGTGCTACTATTAATATAGTATGACATTTTAGTATCAACAGTAAAATGGTGCGAGTATATTAATACACTTTGTTAGTATAATTATAATTTATGTATAATAATTATAACTATAAGTTTAACGTTATAGTACAATAACTGTCTTTTCCAGACAGTTTTAAGCATGCCATTTATTGTTCTCCCATTGCTGAAGAAACCTCATTTAGATTCTCTGTCCCTAAGTAACTACAGACCAATCTCCAAATTGTCTTTTCTATCTAAGTTTCTGGAGAGAGTAATATCTTCTCAACTGATTTCTTTTATCAACACTTAGTGTTTTTAACCGTTTCCAGTCTGGTTTTAGAGCACTTCATAGTGCAGAGACAGCTCTAGTTAAGGTCACTGATGACCTACTGCTGACTGCAGACAGAGGTGACTGCTCAATTTTATTTCTTTTAGACTTAAGTGCTGCATTTGACACAGTTGATCACAACATCCTCTTACATCGCTTTGAGACTTGGGTTGGCATCAAGGGCTCAGCTCTTAGCTTATTACGATCTTACCTCACCAACAGAACTTTTTCTGTTGTTCTGGGTAACTCTACTTCCTCGATGGCTCAGTTGATTTGTGGTGTCTGTTACGGCTGAACTAAGACCAAAAGATCCAAAAGATCCAAAAAGTGCTGCAAGAGCTGTACCATAAGAAAGCCACTGAAGAAAACGGTTCAGAGTCACTTTTACCATATGATTATGGGTTTATTACAGTCTTGGCCAAAGCTCATGAATAACTAAGGCAGGGTGGCGATAAGGGCAAACTATGACTAAAAATGAATACACTAAACACAAACAGACAAGGGAAACAATACTCACCACCCTGCCTGGCAAAACCAAATAAAAATGAAAGGGGGGTACTAACCCCAAAATCAAAAATGGGATCTAGAACATAAGCGTGAGTGCCAGGCAAAGGTTAACTAAGAAGTTTACCAAAAATCAAACAAACAGCATTCAAAAATGTGAGGAGGCCTCTCCATGTCCATGGACTTGTGAGCTTTTACAGGAGACAGTAGGGGAAGACCTCAGGTGCTGCCCGTCTGCAATCAGGGCAGCAATCAGCACCACTTCACTGGCTCCGCCCTCTCAGGCACCACCTTGGATGACAGACTGGGCAGGGGTGTAACAGTGTCCCTCAAGGCTCACTTCTTGGTCCCCCTCTCTTTTCTATATACATGCTGCCCCTTGGCCAGGTCATTCAAAATCACGATGTGCTTTACCATTTTTATACTGGTGACACTCAGTTATACATCCCACTAAAACCCACAGATGCTAGCGCCCTAGCAAATCTGATTAAATCCTGGATGTCCAACATTTTTCTCAAATTTAATGATGAGTCTGGGGTCACTCTGTTCAGTCCCAAAAATTCCATCAGCCCTTATGTTACTAATCTTGGTGGTCTGTCAGGTAGTCTTAAGCAGGCTGCTAGGAATCTTGGGGAAATATTCGATGCTAATCTCGATTTTGATAATCAAACCAAACATGTTGTTCAGTCATGCTTTCTCCGGCTCAAGCTAATCTCCAAAATTAGGTCATTTTTATCAATTGCCGATCTGCAAAAAGTTGTACATGCTTTCATCTATTCTTTGCTTGACTATTGTCTCTGTCCTCTTCTTTCAGCTTGTTCCTTGTTTCCCAGGGGTCGCCACAGAGGATTTGATAGTTTCCATTGGTACCCTGTGAGGGCACAGCACCGACGGCGGTCGTTGTTAACCCAGGCCTTGACTGATCTGGTATGGTCTTGTTAATCCGCATAATGGTTTAGCAAAATTTTACATAGGATGCCTTTCCTGACACAACCACTAACCCTATGGACAGGGGCACAGGTAAAGTGCTGGATGCCATCCCAGTATTCACTTGGCTTGACTATTGTAATCCACTTTATTCTGGTATCAGCAAGGGCTCCCTCCACCATCTCCAGTTGGTACAAAACACTGCTGCGTACCTCATTACCAGGAAAAAGAGGCATGACCATATCACTCCTGTGCTTTCCTCCCTACACTGGCTCCCCGTTATATTTCGAATTGATTTTAAAAATGTATTGCTCAGTTTTAAGGCTTTAAATGGTCTTGCTCCTACATAGATTTGTGATTTATTGACCTGGTATATGACCCCTCGACCATTAAGATCTGCAGATGGAGCTCTTCTGGTTATTCCCATGTCTTGGTTTGTTACAAAGGCTGATTGGACTTTTGCTGTTAGAGCCCCCGCACTATGGAACGCCCTTCCTGTCCAACTAAGCCAAATCAGGAACACTTTATTTGTCATTTACATGAAATGAAACAAAATATCGTTTCCCCCAGCCCACAGCAGTGCAACACAAAGACAAAAACACATATCTAAAAATTACAAGAACACATATTGTCATGTATTGGGACTTACGTTAATGCGCATGCTCTCTGGTTAGCCTTTGATGGGGGGGGGCTCTCGCGAGACGAGACCAGGAAGTAATCTTAAGTATGAGCCGAACTGGAAGAAATGCAGATGGAGCCTGATGGCTGAGTGTCCTAGATTGCTAAGTTCTAAGTAAAGAGTTCGTTCACAACCAATGTCTCTCTCGTCTCTAAGTCGAATCTTACACATATCAAACTACAAAAAAAAAACAAAAAAAAACTAATTGTCCAAGAGAACGAACGTCAGGATGACTGTCGGAATTGCCCGTCTGCATGGGCTAGCAGTTAGCTTAGCCTGCCCCATCTCTGTGTCCTGTCAGACCGCCCTCGGTGTTTCCTTTTCGGGCACAGCTCTGGGCAAGCCCGTGGTCCCTGGGCCCACAGGACGTGCAGGCCACGCTCTCCCAGCCGTCAAACGAAGACGTGGACAGACACTTCATGGACAAAGAACAGACATAGAAGACATTACAATAAGAACACAATAAACGTACACAAACCTAACATTGAACACAGGGGTACGATCAGTTATTCAAATTCAACTCATTTATTCACACCGGTACTGGGTGAGGCCGCTGCAAACGTGAATTCGCGCCGCCATCTTCCCACACCGGAAGCGGAAGAGAAACCAAATGTCGTCTTAAACTTTTCTTTTTATGAAAGCTTTTAACAGTGTTTGATTTTTTTTTACATTTATTTATACTGTTTTTATTTTTACTCTTACTTATTTGGGCTTACTCTTATTTTTGCCTTGTCTGGTTTTATTTCTTTGTAAAGTACTTTGTAACATTGTTTTAGAAAAGCGCTATATAGATAAAGTTATAATTATTATTATCATTATTATTATTATTAAAATGTATTTTTATAACTTAGTAGCCTAGTTAGTTTATCTGCTTTAAAGTAGCTACTACATATGAAGTTCCCTTTGGGAAAATGAAGCTATTCTATATTTATTCAGTTCTATTCTATTCTATTCAGAATCATGTTTATTGGCCATGTAGGTTTGAACAAACATGGAATTGACTCTGGTTTCGTGGCTCTCTCAGTGTACTTACCATAGAATGACACTACAACACAACAATCCTCAGCTATATACATAAGGATTGACTATATACAGGTGAAATAAGAAGTGACAAGGTGCAGCGGTGCAGAGAATATATCAGAGATGCTGAGATAAACGTTAGCAGGTTACTTACATACGTGTCTGAGGTAGATGGACAAGACAGAGCACACCAGTATATGTACAATGTACAGTACAGTATATACAAAATGGTTGAATTTATTGATGATGTTAATTGTTCATTTGAATGACAGCCCGTGGAAAGAAGCCATTTTTATATCTGGTTGTTTTGGGGCACAGTGCTCTGTAGCACCTACCAGAGGGGAGGAGTTGGAACAGGTTGGGACCAGGGTGTGATGGGTCTGCAGTGATGTTGCCTGCCCATTTCCTGAGTCTGGAGGTGTATAAGTCCTGAATGGAGGGCAGGTTGGCACCAATGCTTTTCTCTGCAGACCTAACTGTCCATTGTAGTCCGTCCCTGTCCTGTTTGGTGGCCAAACCAAACCAGACAGTGATGGATGTGCAGTGCACAGACTGGATTATTGCGGTGTAGAACTGAATCAACAGTTCCTGAGGCAGGTTGAACTTCTTGAGCTGACGGAGAAAGTACGTCCTCTGCTGGGCCTTTTTGATGATTGTGTCCATGTTGGATGCCCACCTTAGGTCCTGGGACACTGTGGAACCCAGAAATCTGTAGGTTTTCACCGTAGACACCGTGCTGTTGAGTATGGTGGGGGGGCAGTGATGGGGGGGGGCTCCTCCTGAAGTCCACTGACATCTCCACTGTTCTGAACATGTAGAATACACTTTATTTATCATTTGTACATACTACATACAATGAAATTCACTCTCTGCGTTTAATCCATCCTAGCTGTGTAGCTAGGAGCAGTGGGCAGCCGCCGTGCAGCGCTCGGGGAATGGTTTACCCTTGGTTTACCCTTTCCGGGTACTGACAGCTGGGTAGACTGTGCCTGGGGATTTGAATTCAGAGTTACCTTCCCCTAGCCTTTGCCTAAAGAGGCATCGACCCACAAGGCAGCAGGTGGATTTGAAATCAGAGTTCCCTTCTCCTATCACAATGTGTTGGCTGGACTGGGCACCATGGGAAGTACCATACAGGCATGCAGGAGGGCCAGATCTATCAGTAGGGATGTCGTCCTTAGCCAAAGGGCCCTTGCTGAGGTGAGGTGCTGCCCCTCTACAGCCTGCGGTTGAAGTTTAGCGTCTTACCCAGGTTGTTATGGCCACACCAGAGAGCCAGCTGATCAACCTCCTGTCTATATGCAGACTCGCCAATGATGGCTGTGTCGTCCGCAAACTTCAGGGGTTTAACAGACGGGTCACCTGAGGTGCAGTCATTTGTGTAGAAGGAGAAGAGTAGCAGGGAGAGCACAAATCCCTGGGGGGCACCAGTGCTGATGGTTTGCTGGATGTGATCTTCCCCAGCCTCACCAGCTGCCTCCTATCTGTCAGGAAGTGTTTAATCACTGGCAGATTGGGGGCTGATATAGTGAGCTGAGTGAGTTTGAAGTGGAGGATATCTGGGGTGATGCTGTTGAACGCTGAACTGAAGTCCACAGACAGGACACTTGTGTATGTCCCTGGGGAGTCGAGGTGTTGGAAGATATAATGCAATCCCATGCTGACTGCATCATGCACTGATCTGTTTGCTCAGTAGGAAAACGGCGGGGGGTCGAGCGGGGGGCCTGTGATTTCCTTTCGGTGGGTCAACACCAGTCTCACGGAGGATTTCATGACTACAGACGTGAGGGCAATGGGCTTATAGTCATTTAATCCTGTGATACGGAGTGGAGCTCTTAAAGCAGGAGGGAACTTCACACAAGCTCCAGTGATCTGTTGAAGATCAGTGTGAAAATGGGGGCCAGCTGGTCAGCACAGACTTTAAGACAGGACACGCCGGGGTGTCTGGGTAGCACAGCGGCCTATTCTGTTGGCTACCAACAGGGGGATCCCAGTTTGAATCCCCATATTGCCTCCGGCAATCACTTTACCCCAAAACTCCTCACTGTCAAGTGAAAAGAAGCGGCTGATGACTCCACATGTATCGGTGGAGGCATGTGGTAGTCTGCAGCCCTCCCCAGATCAGCAGAAGGGGGCAGATACAATTGGCCAGATACAATTGGGGAGAAAAGGGGGGGAAGGAGAGACAGGACATGCCACCCGGGCCCGGTGCCCTCCGGGTCTCCTGTCTCTGGAAGAGCTGGCGCATGTCCTGAACACAGGTCCCGAGTGCGGGTGGGGGTTCGACAGGGAAGGGGGGGCGGCTGGCAGTGAGTGCAGATGGTTGTGTATTGTGGCCGGGGAGGGGGAAGGGTGTGAAAGTTTGCTTTTCAAACCTGCAGTAAAACCCGTTTAGGTCATCAGCCAGTCGATGGTTTGCTGTAGTGTATTCTCTTGTGAGGCGTAAGTCCCATATGGTCTAGCGGTTAGGATTCCTGGTTTTCACCCAGGCGGCCCGGGTTCGACTCCCGGTATGGGAACAAATTTTATGTATACTACAAAAAAGAGCCATAAGGATAGTTAATAAAGTAGAATATCATGAACACACCAACAAGCTATTTTTGAAGTCAAGTGCCTTGAGGTTGTTCAGGGATTTGGTAGAATTTAACACAGGTGCAAAGCAAGAGACAATCTACTGCCGAGTAACATACAACAAACTTTCTCAGATAGAGAAGGGGAATATAATTTGAGAGGGAAATTAAATTTCGAGAAGTCTTTATGATCCAGCTAAGAAAACCACAGAAGGTTGAATCAGTTCATCTGGACACAACGTTTATTGACAGATATGTTTCATCACTCATCTATCTAAGGTGACCTCTTCAGTCTGAAGTGACTGCAGGTATCCCCACCCTTATAAACAACACAGTGGCACAACCACCTAAACTAACCACCAGTTTCATATGCAAATATGGGCGTGACCATTAACTAAAGTTTCAGTGGCCATATGTACTATTCACAGAGGATTTGGGAATGTCTCCACCGCTCAGCTGCTTTCAAACCCCAAGACACGCTGCGCCAGAAATTGGTCCACCCCAAGGATCTGGTCCCTCGGCACAAACAGAGCAATATAGTGTACGCTCTTAAGTGCCAGGAGGATTGCCTTGACTTGCACATTGGGGGAACTTAACAGACGCTGGCCAAGAGGATGGCACAACACAGAAGAGCTAACCCAGATAGCAAAATTGCTGTGGCCCGGACCCGTCCCACATGACACTTTCATCCGGCCCACATACCACGTGGCATGATGGCACTTGGGCGGTCTGCTCCTGTTTGCCAGATCTGGGCCAGAACCAAGCCATAGCAATGTGCTAAATTTGCCAAAGGTGGCCCGTATTTGTGTTGTGATATTTGGGTCATATTCACCATTTACCACACGGGCCACTTCAGGGTCACATCCAGATTACATGTTGCCGAGAGCACCGCGTCTTTGCCAAAAAAGGCCCACATTTTATTTGGCATATTTGGGGCCATATTTGCTATTATACATGTGGGCCACTTCAGGCTCACATCCATTTTGTCAGGGCCAGAAGAAGGCCATCAGTGCCACATCATTGCCTGAAGTGGCCAACATCCGGATGCTATCTGGGCATGTCAGGCCAGGACTCTGCAGTCTACACCCATCTACAGGCCAGTGGCCACTCTTTCAAGGGTACGGATGTGCACGTCCTTGATAGGGAGGAACGCTGGTTTAAACGGGGAGGGGCTAAGTGTACATCGCCATCTTACAATGCTGTGATTACAATTGTTCTCAAATCCTCTGTGAATAGGACACATGGCCATTGAAACTCTAGTTAATGGTCAGGCCTATTTGCATATGAAACTGGTCGTAGGTTTCGGGTCGTTATGCACCTGTATTGTGTATGGGGGGGGGGGGTACCTGCAGCCAGTGTAGACTGAGGAGGTCACTTAGATGAGTGATGAAACATATCTGTAAACGTTGTATCCAGATGAACTGATTCAACTTTCTTTGATGAACTTCAAGAAATTGTGTGTTCGTACAAGTTTGAGGAGGATGGGTATTTCAGTCTGTGGGGTAAAACTGGAACAGTCTGAGCATGGAACTCAGACAAAGTACAAACATTACGCAGTTCAAGAACAAGTACAAAGGACTGGTGTAGGGATGACGAAGAGGTATGTTAACTGTCTAAGTTTTATTTATCTCTAAACATTTCTTATTATATTTTTCTTTCTAGGACACCGAGTGGCTATCTGGGTTGCACGTGGCACTGAGATCTGTTTATTCTTGGTACATGACATTAGGGTGTGTTTTTCTTTTTCTTTTCTCTTTCTCTCATACGTTTTCCCCCTCTTATTGTTCCCAGTAGTTGAGTTTGTATTGTGCAGCACAATTTGCATTGAATTTGAGCCACGCAGTACAGTGGGAATTGAGTTTGAAATGTACAGTAGCTGAATTAATCTAAGAGTAGGTGAGAAGGGGTAGGAAAATAAGTGTGTACTTCCTGCTACCCCTTTTCCAACATGTAACAAATAGTCTGACGCACGCGGAGATTTGTTGGCTGAGTTTGGTGTGTTTATTTGTTGACCCCTTCACATTATTGGCAATGACTTATCTGTGTGTTATATCCTGCTTATTTAAATTTTCGAAATAAACCATCATTCATTCATTCTATTCTATTGTAATATTGACGAAAAAAACAGTATAGAAGGCTATCATGAATTGCATTGGGCATAAACAAAACGTGTTTTTTTCAAATCTAGTGTAAGGTCCTCGGGTTCCCTGAAAGGCGCTATACAAAACTGTCGTTGTTGTGTGTTCGTGTCTGATTTTATTATGACACGATTACAAAAAAAAATATCGACGCGGCTTGTGAGGACTTTTATTTTGAATAGAACTAAACGCCACCGGAAGTCTAACCTCCCTACTTCTGGCGCTAGCTTGGTGCTGGTTTTTGCTTCCTTTGTCAGATTGACTTCCGTTTATGTTTGGCTGCAGGTAGAAGGAAATTACATCTGTCATCCTGGTCGTTAATACGCCGCAAACCTTACAAACCGTGAGCATATTTCGACGGAGCAAGTAAAGAATCTGTTTTCTCTTTCAGCGTGACAATAGTCTGGGTCCGTTTTTCCACTTCAGAAGACCGACTGTTTACCTAGCTAGCTGGCTAACCTCAGCTAGCTGAATAACCAAACATGTTCCGATACTTAAACGACGTCGATGACAGTCCCTTCATGATGTGAGTACGGCCGTGTGTGAAATGCGGCGTTAGCTCGCCGCCATCCCGCTTGGCTTTTAAACGTAAACGTCAGCAATTCGTTATTTGTGGTTGACGGCGAATGGAAGCAGCCATCTGCTTCAGCTAGCAAGTTTTTTTTTTTTTTTTTTTTTTTTTGGGCCTGCCATAGTCCTCCATATTGCATGGTCAACAGTTAACCAGATAACGCTTGTACGTGACTCGAAGTCAACAAAAAGCAGGACTAGATACGTACTCGGTTCGTCAAATAAAACCACGCTGGCCAACTACCACGATACAAATTTCGCTATTCTGCAAATTTTGACCATGTAAGTCAATAGTCGGCCACAGTATCTAATGCAAGTTTTGGGGCCACGATTTGGAACCTCGTGTTATTGTCAACATGTTTTGTCAACCTATTGTGGGGCTGCCTGTTACTCTTTGGGGGGGTGTGACAATAACGGTAACTAGAAATTACCGTGGCTCATCCGCCTTTTTTACGTAATGTGTTTAACTTCACGTCACCTGTTTAATCTCCCTCGTCTTTCCTCTGCCTGTGTGCAATAGACATCAGCGGGTCAGCCTCAGCTTGAGGAGGGTTTTGGTGTTAGATGTGCAGCAACGGTAGTCAGAAGGTTGTGGCTTAGGACCGGGCCAGGCCCTTTCAGACCTGCAGTTCAGAGAACTGCTCTGTACCCGGCAACACTGGTTAGAGTCTATGGCGTAAACTGGATGTATGAATGTGATGTCTTATTTGTTTTAGGGATCCATTTGCAACCCACAGGCAGCAGATGAGGAGTCTTTTTGGGTCATTTGGCTTTGAGCCTTTTCCCCTTGCCCCCCACATTCAGCCGCACCGTGCGCCTCACTTACAGGTATCTAGATGTGTGTATGTGGAGTTATATTCATGTTGTGTAATAAGACGCGCTCTTTTCTTTGCACCTTTAACTTACATCAAGTGTACTCTTTCATCCAGGCTGGTGCATTGGCCCCTTTTGGTATGATGGGAATGGTGAGTGTATGTATTCAATGTTAAAATCTCACAATGGTGCCTCTACATGTACACTCGTTTTCCATTGACATATGAAATGATCAAATAATCCCTTTTGTAGCTGGTGCATGTACATAAGATACAGTCTTACCCAGCTAACCTGTTACCAAGATTGCCAAGGGGCAAGATTTCTAATTTGAGAATGCATTATATTTAAAAGCGTAAATGCATTTGTGGGCGGATGAGCGAGTGTCAGGTCAACGTGTGCTTTTTACAGCTTAGTAAACTCAGTTGTTGGAACAAAATGTGATTGTAATCATGCTTCAACTGCATGGGTGAAATCCTGGATAATCACTGATGAGTTTATGCATCACTGATTCTGAGAAGCAGTCATACACATCTACAGACATGCAATGGACTCATAAATGCTGTCCCCCACTACTAATCTTTCCTGTCCACTTTTGCTCTGATACCTATTATTAAATATACGAACAATACACACCAGTATTATCTGAGATACAAAAACAATTGTATCACAGAAAATTGAATCAGTTCATCTGGACACAACGTTTGAGAGAAACGTTTCATCACTCATCTAAGTGACCTCTTCAGAATCCCACTCCTGCATCTGAGGCTGAATCTCAGGTTCTTCCTGTAGTCTGCCATCTTACGCGCCGTTTGCTCGTACTCACATACAATTTTAAGGCAGTTCTCGCCGAAATGAGTCAAAATGTCTATGCATGTCTTTATGGAGCCACATGAGATTCAGCCTCAGGTGCAACTTTCTGTGATTTCCTTACCCGGTTTATTGAGCATGCATAAAGACAAAAGCAATTGTACACTTTACTGTTACTTTTTCTGTTCAAGTTACTTGGCTATATACCGAATGTACTGATTTGTTTGCATGTGTAAGCTAAGACATCTGAGTGAAATTTGATGATAAATATGAACATCTTCTCAAGAAGCTGTTACTGGGATATGGGCAGTTTCACAGAAGACTGTGTTCATATAAACAACCTCGTTCATATCGCCCATGTCCACTGGGTGTGTGAACTACTCCTAATACACAAACCAAGGCACCAATATTCTTGCTCTGTCATTTAAGTTCATCATCATATTAAGCCTTTGTGTGGTCATGCTTTAGTTAATCTAATTTTACCAACAAAAGGCATGCTCAACTACAAGTTTGGGGGGGGGGTCAAAACTGTTTTTGCCTTTATGGAGCATATTGCATATTTGAGAGACTAATTACTCAATTTGTAGTTGCTGTTAAATCAGAATGTTTGAAGAGCTCCTTTTTTCCCTCATAGGGTGGAGGATTCATGGACATGTTTGGGATGATGGGAGGAATGATGGAAAACATGGTGAGTAATGCTGTCCGCCAGAATCAAAAGTGTTACCGCAAGTTTTAATCTTGGTATGATTTATTGTTGTTTTGACGTCTCCAGGAAAGGATGGGCAGTTCACCAAACTGTCAGACCTACTCTTCCTCGACAGTGATCTCCTACTCCTCCTCAGACGCGGGGGCTCCCAAGGTCTACCAGCAGACCAGTGAAATGAGAACAGCACCCGGAGGGGTGAGACAGACTTGACTTGCGTCTACCTAATGCTAGTTGTCCAGCTAGTGTGCACTGTCAATGCAGTGTCGACTCCAGGTGTCGGCAACATTTTAAAGTCAGCAGCACTTGTAACGACAGTAAATGTGTCATGTGTAAACATTAAGCTTGTATAAACAGTTAGCACCAAGTTCACTCAGAGGGCGAATGGTGTTGTTGCTACAAAATGGGTTTGGTTAGCAAAATTTTCCTGTCAATCCCCCTGCCTCAGATCCGTGAGACGCGCCAGGCAATGCGTGACAGCGAGAGCGGCCTCGAGCGACTGTCCATCGGCCACCACATCGGTGAACGTGGACACGTAATGGAGCGTTCACGGAACCGTCGCACTGGGGACAGAGAGGAACGTCAGGATTTCATCAACCTGGAGGAGAGTAAGTAACGGGGCGGGGGCAGATGTTATTTCATAAAATTTGGCTGAATAGTTCCAAAATAAAGGGGTTCATAGTGTGGCTTAAAAAAAATGGCGCCAAGTTAATCTTTGAAATCAGAAAGCATAACAATGTCAGAATTGTGAAGATTGGAGCAATTGCAATGCAACAAATTACAACTCTTAAGAGAAACCTGAGTAAGATTATGAAAAAAAGTTGTCGTATTGCGATTGATTATAAAATGATCGAGGAGAAATGCTTAAAAATATTACCCCACCCTAAATGTCCCCTACCAGGTGAGGCCGCAGCATTTGATGAGGAGTGGAGGAGGGAGGCAGGGAGGTACCCTCCCCCAAACGCACGG
Organism: Lampris incognitus; assembly: GCF_029633865.1. NCBI lineage: Eukaryota > Metazoa > Chordata > Actinopteri > Lampriformes > Lampridae > Lampris > Lampris incognitus. The sequence goes on along the minus strand of NC_079219.1, from coordinate 9,202,980 downwards.
GGATTGGACTACGGGCGAGACAGGCGGGGAGGAGGCCAACAGTTGGCTCTTACTGCTCCACCTAGCTCCACGACCCCACCAAGCCATCGGCACGAGTCTCCCAGGAACCCCCCGCCCCATGCCCGCCCTCGTTACGACTGGTGAGAGGTAAGGGCAGAGTGTTTTAGGATCGGGTAATTCAGGGATGGACAGTCATGTGCCATGGTGGGCAGAGATTATGCGGGTTTTCCTCTCCAACCAAGCACGGCACAAGCCGATTTCACCGATTAGCACACACTTTCAACTACAGGGGAGGAAGTAAACTCAAATCAGCTGATGTGGAGCAAATGCAAATCCCCCAAAGCCAAGGCTCAGTGTTTTTGGTTTTTACCAATTTTCACCGAAAAATACCCAGATTTTCTTTTTTTAAAAGGAACAGATCGGTTTTCCATGGATCCAAAAGTTGTTCCTGTTCGTGTGAGGTTATCTAACAGTGTCCTCTCGTGGCGAAATTTGGCATGCTGGATGGCTTTGAAAAAGAAAAACCGAAAACGCTGAGCCTTGCCCATAGCACATGATTGCCCGTTCCTGGTATAATTTGGGATTGAACTACGTGGATCCATCGCAAAATAAACACAAGATTGTGTCCGCCTGTCACCCTCAGGGGTCAAGCTTAAGGAGGTGAGCAAAAGGATGGAATGGAGGGAAGCTTTCTCCAGATGCTGTGAACCAAGATGAAGAGGAAAGTTTGCGGTCATCGCAAGTGACCGTTATAAATGTTTGATATGACTGGACTGTCAATATATAAATTATACATTATACACACACGCACGCACGCACACACACACAGACACACACACAAACATCAGAACCCAACACTTAGAGATGCATTCACAGTCATACTTCTCTGCTGTTACTGTCAGCACACACACACACACACGCACACGCACACATACACACTTACATGTATACAGCCACACTTTGTTACACACACCTACACACACACACAAACTTTGTATAGACACATTCTTCAGACTTGACATGCGTTTTTGCCCACTGCACTATAAAAGTATAAATACAGTGCTACACTACAGTACATACATCTGCTGTACAGTCCATTTATGTTTGTGAAGACACCAGTTCGTGTGTGGATTTAATTGTATACTGTTGTCTTATTAAAGTGATTAGAAATTCATTAAACATTGTTAGATAATTACAAAACGAGTTGTGATCTGTGTCTGCTGTTCTCACGCCGCGCACCGACCAGGCAGCCATCTTTGTCACATTGTGTTGTTTTGCTATGTGTCGGCCCTGTGATGGCCTGGCGGCCTGTCCCGGGTGTCTCGCCGCCCAGTGACTGCAGGGATAGGCTCCAGCATCCCCGCGACCCCCGACCGGGGTAAGCGGCTTGGATAACGGATGTTTGATATGTAATTACTGCACATCGCTGCTTTACAAGCGATTCGCATGTACCCTCGAATAAGCAAATTAGCCATGCATGTGTTTTTCCCGGCATCTTCGCGTGCGCTTGTGTATATGTGCAATGCTGGCTCTCCCCCCTCTCCCCAGTGCCAGAATGTCTGTCTGCAGATGGTCATGTGACGCCCAGATGGGACACGCTGGTGGAGCAACCGACGAAAACCCTTCCCTCCCTCACAAACGTTCAGCCGGCAAGTTCCGTCTTCTCTCCCGTCGGTTACGCGTCCGTTGCTGCACCGTCGAGTGCGGCGCTCCAACCGGTCCTGGTCTGGCACCCCCCCCCCCCCCCATCGGTCTGTTCTGTTTCCATTAACGCCCACCCTGAATAAGAATGAGCCGCCTACTTAAACAAGCGCCCCCCGTGACCTGACCGCCGCTGCCCCCCCCCCCCCCCGACCGGCTCCGCGTCCCTTCTCTGCGGTCTCCCAGCTGTAAATGTATGCTTTCTGGTGTTGTGTCGTGGGGTTGCTGTCGTGTGTTCGGCTCCGCGTGCCGTGTGTGCAGCTGCTTATCAGTGCACACACCACTGATCATCTGCAGTCACTGTATGTGCAAAATCACCCCCCCCCCCACGGTGTCCTGTGGGTCATTTCTACCCGTTGCCAGTGCTGGCCGGGGCTGTGTGGAGGTATTTGACGGAGAGTGTTCAATATTCCACAGCTTCCACGGAAGCTGCTGCACTTTCTGCCATCTTGCCGTGGCCAAACAAATCACATGGAACCTCTTTGCTCACCACTGTTTTTATTTTCTCCTTTCCCCAGCCTCCTCCCCCCCCCCCCTTTTCCCTCTGCATCTTCCAATGACTCACGCCTTCCCCCTCCCCCGTTTGTCACACATTTTAACACCACCACCCCCTCCTCCTCCTCCTCCTCCTCCTCCTTCCACCGCCGTTTCTGCCCATCTCCATCTCGTTTCGCCTCCTACATCTGCTCACTTCCTCTGCCAGACTCCGCGCAGGCTGCAGGTAACGAGTCAAAAGATTGAAGCTTTTTTTTTTCCCCCCTTCATTCCCTCCATCCCCTCCTCCTCCGTCATCTGCCTCATCCTCCGCGGGCTCTCCGACCAACTCATCCCTCCATCGGCACATATTCTCAGAGCAGTCACTGACTGAACCGCAGAAGGTACTGTCCTCAATTATACCAGCTTGTGTATATGTGTGTGTGTGTGTGTGTGTGCAGATTTGAATGGCATTTACTAATATATACATAGGCATTATTGTCCCATAATTGCTTTTTGCTCATGTATGAGTGTGTGTGCGTGTGTGTGTGTGTGAGAGAGGGAGCCGGCATGTTCCAAGGGATCATCTGTTTCGTAGCATTTCATCCCCAAGGATGCGTCACTATCATCCGACTGTGCATGCAGGAAAGGGTGGAGGATTAAAATGTAAAAAAAAAAAAAAAAAGTGTCGTGCACCGTTCACATACCCCAGAACCACTGACATCTGGGATGGGACGCCTTTGCTAGGCAATGTTTGTTTTTGACCGACATTTTAGGGTCAGTTTTTCACATCTTCCACCCCCACCCCCCCCTTCCCTCTCCCCTCATATTAATCATGCACTTCACAAGAGTCTTGTTTGTTGCTGCCTTTCTTGTATAATATGGAGTTCTGGTTCCTCTTTCAGGCTTTTTGCTTTAAAAAAAAAAACCCTCGAGCTGCAGCAAAGACTGCTGTGCTTGTGTGTACATTGTGTGTGTGCGTGCACATCTGTCGATGGCCTCCTACAGATGTTTGTTTTGTCATGCAGCAAACGGGCGGCTGAAGTGACGGCGTGTTCCTCTTGCAGAATGTCGATGGTGAACATTGTTGCCAGGGAGATCCTGGACTCGAGGGGGAACCCCACCGTGGAAGTGGATCTCCGTACCGACAAAGGTGGGGAAAATCGATTAACGGACGAATGAAAAGGGAATATCGCTCACGTGCCGCGACCGGTCAGTATTGTGCGCCGGGCGTAACGGCCTCGTGAGCTTATTTCTTTTCTAAAGCCTCCCGATTCATCTTCCGGCGCTTTTCCTTGTTCTCGTGTAACTTGCAAACCTGTCCCCCGAGTTGAGCCGCCTCGTCTCCTTCTGCTCCATTCCTCCCCAGAGAGCGTCCAGATGTGGGCCACTTCAGGCAATGATGCAGCACTGATGGCCTTCTTCTGGCCCTGACAAAATGGATGTGAGCCTGAAGTGGCCCACATGTATAATAGCAAATATGGCCCAAATACGCCAAATCAAATGTGGGCCTTTTTTTGGCAAAGATGCGGTGCTCTGGGCAACATGTGATCTGGATGTGATCCTGAAGTGGCCCGTGTGGTAAATGGTGAATATGGCCCAAATGTCACAAAAAAATATGGGCCACCTTTGGCAAATATGTGGCACATGCAGCATTGCTATGGCTCGGTTCTGGCCCAGATCTGGCAAACAGGAGCGGACCGCCCAAGTGCCATCATTCCACGTGGTATGTGGGCCGGATGAAAGTGTTGGGTGTGGGACGGGTCCGGGCCACAGCAATTTTGCTATCTGGGCCTAATTCCCTCTCTCAATATGCACCACTTCTCTGCTCCCCCTCCTTGCAGGTCTGTTCAGGGCCGCGGTGCCCAGCGGAGCGTCCACCGGCATCTACGAAGCCCTGGAGCTCAGAGATGGAGACAAGAATCGCTACAAAGGCAAAGGTGAGCGCGTAGAAGGAGGTATATACTTTCTCTCTCCCCCCCATTGCCCTTCTTGTCATCTCTCGTCTCCATCTTGTCTCACCCCCCCCCCCCCCCGTCCTCCATCCTGTGTCGTGTTATGGGGTTGTCCAGAGGTTAATGTTGCTTGACAGGACTCATGCAGTCTCTGACCATCTTTTTTTCATCCTGCTGTGTAAGGTGTGCTCAAGGCTGTCGGTCACATCAATGACACCATTGGACCCGCCCTCCTCCAGTCGGTGAGTCAACATTGAGATTTTGGGGGTGGGGGCTAATGTTGGGAATGAGAGGTTAAAAAATGGCAAGAAGGTGACATCTTGTTTTGTCTCAGGGGATCAGTGTGTTGGAACAGGAGAAACTGGACAACATGATGATCGAGATGGACGGCACTGAGAACAAATGTAAGTGGCGTGAAAATGTCATGTATGATGGTGCGGTATAAAATGTGTAATGATGTGTACTATTCTGCACCAACGGTCACAAACAGCGTATAATGTGGACCCTTCACGTCTTTCCTCTAGCTAAGTTCGGGGCCAATGCTATTCTTGGTGTATCACTGGCCATCTGCAAAGCTGGTGCGGCGGAGAAAGGTGTCCCCCTGTACCGCCACATTGCTGACCTGGCGGGAAACACAGAGTTGGTCCTCCCAGTTCCTGTGAGGTTTTTTCCCCCCCGATCATTTCAATTGGTCAAGTAACAAGAATGCCAGGAAATCATGACAACTAGAGTATATCGTCCTCCTCTCTCGCTCAGGCCTTTAACGTGATCAACGGGGGCTCCCACGCTGGTAACAAACTGGCCATGCAGGAGTTCATGGTGCTCCCTGTAGGGGCGGAGTCTTTCCGCGACGCGCTCCGTGTGGGGGCGGAGCTCTACCAGACGCTCAGGGGAGTCATCAAAGAGAAGTACGGTCAGGATGCCACAAATGTGGGGGACGAGGGGGGTTTTGCCCCAAATATATTGGAGAACAGTGAAGGTGAGAGTCAGTCATCCACCACCCTCACCCCACCCTACCCCTCACACACACACTCTCCTTCCCTTGATAATCTGTGCCATTAAGCAGCCGACATAGGCAGTCAGCAATTAGCAGATAAATTAGTGTTGCCAACAGGCATCATAGACTGCTGCACAGTAATCACATCATATTCGTAGGATATGAAGAAGTGGTAGCAGTACATTGGCAGAAGAGTGATCAGATAATAGCCAAGACTGCATGTCATGTCAGGTGCATTTAGTGTAAGTGCACCTTAGATCATTAATGGGGAGCAATGGGGGAAATGAAACATAAAATAGATTTATATTGCCACATATCAGCAGCATAGACGTCATAACCTCGGGTGCATATCATGTCAAGTGCAGGGTCGTGGAAGGAAACAATAGTAATAACAGACACTGGTCAATTTAAGAATGGTGTTAAGAGACCCGCGGCAGGGTGGCGCAGTGGTTAGCGCGGTCGCCTCACAGCAAGAAGGTCCTGGGTTCAAGCCCTGGGTGGTTCAACCTTGGTGGATCATCCTGGGTCGTCCTCTGTGTGGAGGTTGCATGTTCTCCCCGTGTCTGTGTGGGTTTCCTCCGGGGGCTCCGGTTTCCTCTCACAGTCCAAAGACATGTAGGTCAGGTGAATTGGCCATAGTAAATTGTCCCTAGGTATGAATGTTTGTGTGTGTCTTGGCCCTGTGATGGCCTGGCGGCCTGTCCAGGGTGTCTCCCCGCCTGCCGCCCAATGACTGCTGGAATAGGCTCCAGCATCCCCGCGACCCTGAGAACAGGATAAGCGGTTCAGCTAATGGATGGATGGATGGATGTTAAGAGACCATTTAGGATTAAAGTAGGCTGGAGGAGGAGAGTTTTTAGGCCTTCGTTGAAGGAAGTAAAGTGACTTCTTCCTGTTTCTCTTCCCTGTGCCCTCAGCCCTGGAGCTGATAAAGACAGCCATAGACAAAGCAGGCTTCACGGACAAGGTGGTGATCGGGATGGACGTCGCTGCCTCAGAGTTTTTCATCGAGGGCAATTACGACCTGGACTTCAAGTCTCCGCCTAACGCCGCCCGCCTCATCAGTGCCAAGGAGCTGGCTGACATCTACCAGGGCTTCGTGAACAACTACCCAGGTGTGTATCGCAACGTGTGTGTGTGTGTGTTTTTGGGAGGTGGCAGTCAAGTTAAAAATGGGGTAAGCGATCCCGGGTGGAGGTCAGCAAGAGCTAGCTGTACTTTGAAAACATGCCGCAAAAGAATCCGTCCCCCTCACTTCTGCCCCAGGGCCTCATGAACAGTAAACTGACTGACAGCAATTAAGAACCCATTGAGACACAGGCTTGCAAAGCACTGTCCTGATTGGCTGATCAGGAGCAGGACCAGAGAAGACTTTCTGTCTGTTTACAGCACTTTTATGTTTTTTTCTCTTACTTGTTAGCTGTTGGGATGTAAAAAGAGTTTGACCGAATATTATAAAAGGGTGATTCTTCAATTAAGAGAGTTTTTCTGTCCTCAGGGTAGATTTTCAAGAAAAAAATATTGTATTTGTTAGCGTTGGGTTGTGTTAGCTATGAAGAAAAGATTTGTGTCTCAGTGATGAAATTTTAATACTTTTTCAGTATGTTGGACATTCAAATGTGCCAGAATTTCACTGTTTTGGGCTTGTCCCCAAACCAGACATTTTAACTTCCCCTCTATAATAAAGTAATAAAAATGGTTAAATTCATTAAAGCTTTACTTTGCATTTTCTCATAATAATTTAAAAAGACATATTTCAAATTCATATGGTTTATATATGTGCAATTTGCATATTTTTATGGTTAAATATCGCTGTCCCTCATACATCTGTCATTACCATCACACCGGACATTTTAGAGCAATCACATTTTTTCAAACAACAATGTGGTTGCCATGGAAACGAGAAGTGCCAGAGGCGCATGGCCAGTCACGGCAGAAGCATGACTTGTTCATGTCCACAAACGTAAGTAATGTGAAGATTTATACGTCCTGATCTGAGAGTACGTTTATTAGGCGTCATTACCAAACAAGTTACTAATTGAGTGTTTTAGTTCAGAAATTTTTTTTTCACTTTATTCGCTTATATTCATCGTACATTGTATGCTAGCTAACAAGTTAGCTTAGTATTCACGTATATTCATTGTACATTGTATGCTAGCTAACAAGTTAGCTTAGCATTCACGTATAGTCATCGTACATTGTATGCTAGCTAACACGTTAGCTTAGCAAGTCTAAGACCTAGCCAACTTTTTCTCCCAAAAGTGAAAATTATCACTACCATCACGTGTCATTACCATCACATTTTGCTGTTATAAATTGGAAAAAAGCATCATAATATCAAACTTATTTTGTAGGACGATCAAAGCTATGCTAAGATATTTGTTCCAGACCACTTAATAGAGCTTTTGAAAAAGAAAAAACAGATTTTAAAGAAATTTATTTTTTATTTTTTCAAAATTTCAAAAGCCGAAAGTGCCCCAAGTTGAAGAATCACCCAAAAAAGTGTTCTAAACTAAAATCACTGATTACCACTTCATTTTTTATTGCCCTAAATCAGCTCCCGTCTCAGAGGGCTTTTGCATTCACACAGTGGAAAACAGGGAGCTACAGTAAACAACAATGGACAACCCCCTCTATCCTTACACTTATCAGTCAGATGAAGAAACACTATATGGAAAGAAAAAAAAAGATTTTCAGGGGAAAATCTCAAGAAGAGCGTCAGAGAAGGGGTCCGTCTTCCACAACAGATGTCAAGGTGTCCAATTGGTGCAACTTTGTGGCACTTTCTTTTTTTTTTAGGAGGGGGGGGATTTTTCCCCATCCTTTTTGCCCCATTTGTATCTGGCAAATTACCCCACTCTTTGAAGCCATCCCGGTCGCTGCTCCACCCCCTCTGCCGATCCGGGGAGGGCTGCCGACTACCACATGCCTCCTCCGATACACGTGGAGTCGCCAGCCACTTCTTTTCACCTGACAGTGAGGAGTTTCGCCAGGGGGACGTAGCATGTGGGAGGACCACGCTATTCCCCCCCAGTTCCCCGAACCGACCAGACCAACCAGAGGAGGCGCTAGTGCAACGACCAGGACGCATAGCCACATCCGGCTTCCCACCCGCAGACATGGCCAATTGTGTCTGTAGGGACGCCCAACCAAGCCGGAGGTAACACGGGGATTCGAACCGGCAAGCCCCGTGTTGGTAGGCAACGGGAACTTTGTGGCATTTTCCTAGCCCACTATCTGTTCTTCTGCAAGAGCGCAAAAGCGTTGAGGTATGAGGGAGGAGGTATTAAGGTCAAGGTCTCACCGATTCAGTCCGAACAGGTGCCGCCACTTGTCAAAACTGCACTGTTTCTTGCTAACAGTAGCTACGCTTATGTAGAAAACTTTGTGCGTAGGAGAGCTGGACAAACAAGCGCAGTTCGTCATTTACCATAGCACGACACACTCTTGGGCCCGATGAGGCAAGCTGAGGGATAGGCGGTCTGTGTTAATAGCTTGTGCAATTAACGCTTGTGAATGGACACACCAGGCCATCTCTCATATTTCTGCCATCACTTCTGAGATAGCGAGAGAGAGGAGAGGGAGACACGGAGAGAGGGAGAGGAAGGGGTGTGGGGGGTGAGAAATATAGATAGAGTAAAAGAGAACAAGAGCACTTGATGACACTTCGGTCCCATTTCTCGTCCTGACACTTGGGCCCTTTTAAAGAGGTTTTAATTATGTGCTACAGTGTACATTTGGCAAGATAGGAGCTACTCTGATGTAGCTCCTTACCCCATCAACGGGGCGCACCCGGCTTGTCTGTGTGTGTGTGTGTGTGTGTGTGTGTGTGTGTGCGCACGTGTGTCTGTGCACACACTCCTGTTTAAATGCAGCTGGGTGTGAGTGGCTGAGAGAACCTTTATTAGAGTCCTCATTGGCCTCCAAGCTCCACTGGGCTGCAGGTCAGCAGCATAAAGAAATAATGGGGCGTTATATCATGTCATAAAATGATATTGTACACACGCACCTCTCTCCCGTTTCCTTTTCACTCAGTGGTGTCCATCGAGGACCCGTTTGACCAGGATGACTGGCCAGCATGGACCCAGCTTACGGCCTCGGTGGGCATCCAGGTAAGATTTGTCAAGTGGGCTTGAACCAAATAACGATGCAGAACACCAAAGCCAGATTGTCTCTAAGTGCTTCACAAAACAGGGTTATTAAAAAGGGGGAGAAAACGGGATGAAGGCATAAATAACAGCAATGAGGTAAAGGGAAACCGCCAATATAAATGCAGAAGAAACGGTGAGATGCCAGGTGATAAACACCGGTGTTGAGACATTAGAAATCCCAATGCAGGGCATCCAGGTGGCGTGGCAGTCTATTCCGTTGCCTACCAACATGGGGATCACTGGTTCGAATCCCCGTGTTACCTCCGGCTTGGTCAGGCGTCCCAACAGACACAATTGGCCGTGTCTGCGGGTTCGGAAGCTGGATGTGGGTATGTGTCCTGGTCGCTGCACTAGCGCCTCTTCTGGTCGGTCGGGGCGCCTGTTCAGGGGGGAGGGGGAACTGGGGGGAATAGCGTGATCCTCCCACGCGCTACGTCCCCCTGGCGAAACTCCTCACTGTCAGGTGAAAAGAAGCGGCTGGCGACTCCACATGTATCGGAGGAGGCATGTGGTAGTCTGCAGCCCCCACCCCCCGTATCAGCAGAGGGGGTGGAGCAGCGAGCAGCATGGCTCGGAAGAGTGGGGTAATTGGCAGGGTACAATTGAGCATGGGTTTAGCCTGTGGTCAACTGTCACCAGCTCCTGCTTGGTAGATATGATCTGGGTCAGTGGATTAAAAGTGTCAGTTCATGCAGTCAGAATGGATGTACTGACACCGGGGGACCCACTTTCACTGTCACACAGAGCGCTGCACGCCAAGATCTCATGGCTCGACACGACATGATTAATCTGTTAGACAAAGTGGGTTGGAGTCTATATTAATATGCGGGTTTGTGTGAACGATGCAGGTGGTGGGGGATGATCTGACGGTCACAAACCCCCGCAGGATAAAGAGAGCCGTGGAGGAAAAGGCCTGCAACTGCCTGCTGCTTAAAGTCAACCAGATTGGCTCCGTCACCGAGGCCATCATGGCGTGAGTTGAAGGGACGCCGTGTGTGTGGAGGGGGGGGCACAGTTTCACGGTGCATGGTCTGATGTTTTAGACGTAGGTGGCACCTTATGACAATGACTGTAAGTTCTCATCTTGTGGCTTTTTCCCCATTTTTCATGACAAAAATAAAAAACTCAGGTTGTGAAAATAAAATGGGGGGGGGTTATGCAGCAGCACGGTGGCGCAGTGGTTAGCGCGGTCGCCTCACAGCAAGAAGGTCCTAGGTTCGAACCCCAGGGTTACCCAACCTTGGGGGTCATCCCAGGTCATCCTCTGTGTGGCGTTAGCGTGCTCTCCCCATGTCTGCGTGGGTTTCCTCCGGGTGCTCCGGTTTCCTCCCGCAGTCCAAAGACATGCAGGTCAGGCGATTCGGCCATACTAAGGTGCCCCTAGGTGCGAACACGTCAGCCCTGTGATGGCCTGGTGGCCTATCCAGGGTGTCTCCCGGCCTGCCGCCCAATGACTGCTGGGATAGGCTCCAGCATCCCACGACCCAAATTCAGATAAGTGGCGTGGGTAATGGATGGATGGATTTTTATGCATAAACGACTCATCTGCACACCAAAACTCCTGACCAACTTGTCTGATGTTTTTGTTGTACCTACCTCTATTACTGGAGGTGGGGTTGGGGGCAGAAATACTGGGGGTGCACAAGCACCTCAGCACCCACAGAGCTGGCGCCTATAGTTTGAAGCGTGCTTCAGGCACTGTGAATGAATTCAGACACACTTTGCAGCCATTTTCTACTCCGCGGCATGATTGTGTTATGCTGAGTACCACTGCCGCCCTGTGTCCTCTCAGGTGCAAACTGGCCCAGGAGAACGGCTGGGGGGTAATGGTGAGCCACCGGTCAGGAGAGACAGAAGACACCTTTATAGCTGACCTGGTGGTTGGCCTTTGTACTGGACAGGTAATAATAATAATAATAATAATAATAATAAACTTTATTTTTATAGCACCTTTCATACATAAAATGCAGCTCAAAGTGCTTTACATAACACACGTTCACGTCTGACTTCAGTGGGTAATTTATACAAGTAAACCCTGTTTTATAACTAAAAGTCTGTCATAAATCATTATTAGTAGTAATGGATTACATTTATATAGTGCTTTATCTTGACACCCAAAGTGCTTCACATTGAAGGGGGGAACTCACCTCAACCACCACCAGTGTGCAGCATCCACCTGGGTGATGCACGGCAGCCATTTTGCACCAGAACACACATCAGCTTGAGGTGGAGAGGGGGAAATCATTGAGCCAAATACACAGGGGGGATGACTAGGTGGCCAGATGGAGAGAGCCAGGTTGGGAATTTTTGCCAGGATACCCCCCCCCCCTACTTTTTGTGATAAGTGCCATGGGATCTTTAATGACCACAGTGAGTCAGAACCTCGGTTTAACATCTCATCTGAAAGACTACAGCACAGTGTCCCCGTCACTGTGCTGGGGCTTTTTTGTTTAGTAAGACCAGAGGGTAGGAAGACTGCCCCCTACTGGCATACCAACACCACTTCCAGCAGCAACGCTGTTTCCCCAGGAGGTCTCCCATCCAAGTACTAGCCAAGCCCACACTTGCTTAGCTTCTGTCATTCAGCAGACCCAGGGTACGTGTTGGTATGGCTGCTGGCATACTAACATGTAGAAGAAAGGAGCAAGTATTGCCCGTATGCCAATGTGGTTTATTATAGATCAGCTTTATTTCCATTCCATGTGACCAATAAGAGCACATTTGAAATTGAATTGAATATTTTGTTGGGGACCAAGTGCATTCAAACAACAGTAAAACAGACACACTACAAACTAGACTCACGAATCAGTCTCTAGGCAGAGATCTCCGATTGTCTGGTATCGCGAGACTACTACATAACCAACCAATGTGACTAAAAGTGGCACATATCATCAGAACTGGAATTCAAGTATTGTGATATTGACAAAATATCAATCTATAACATATTGGCACATTACAATATATAAATATAATTTATGCATCAATATTAATTTGACCAGGTGTCTAAGTCCAGTAAATCAGCAGTGTCATTCGGCCTGTGTGATTCTTGGTGTTTCTGTTTCTCCCCTGCAGATTAAGACGGGGGCTCCCTGCCGATCAGAGCGTCTGGCCAAATACAATCAACTCATGAGGTTGGCATACACTACCTTTTATAACATTACATACTTTGTACAAGCACATGAAGGACTCTTTACTTGTTTCAAGTAACTCGTTATACTCCCTCTCATTCTTTGCCTTTCTTTCTCCTCTCCCTGTCTCGTTGTTTTTCATTGTCTTCCACCCGCTTTTTATCATTTCTCCATCTCTTTCTCTTCCACTTATCTCTCTCTTCCACTCAGGATTGAGGAAGAGCTTGGGGACCAGGCCCGCTTCGCTGGGCACAACTTTCGCAACCCCAGTGCTCTTTAAGAGCCACGCTGACACTAGATACTATCTCTTTGTCTCTCTGTCTCTCACACATAAAACACACATATAAAACACACGTACACACATTTGTTTTTCTATACTTGTGAGGACCCTCATTGACTACATTCATTCCCTAGTCCCTAACCTTAGCCATGATCACTACATAACCTTAACCCTTACCCATAACCTTAACCTTTACCCATGGCTGGATTAATCTGCTATGGGAGCCCAGGCCAAAAATATACTATGGGCCCCTACCAACCCGACCAATTGTCCACATTGTGCATGAACAGAGCGTGGCAATGGGCCCCTCTTGGCCCCTACCATTTCAATTAATACCGTGCATAAATGGGGAATATTCCCAAACAAATTTGCATTTAATCAAATTACCACAAATTGGCACATTGGAACATGGGGGTCTTGGGGACCCCTGGGGGTACAGGGCCCCAAAGGTAATCCAGCCTTGCCCTTAGCCTAACCTTAACCTAATTTTAACCCTAACCCCAAACCCAAGTACTAACCATAAAAAAGACCTATGAAGAAGTGAGGCCTTGGGGGGGGGGGGTCCTCACTCTTATAGTTAAAAACTCATATTAGTCCTCAAACACACGTACACGCACGCACGCGCACTAACTCCGCATCCCGAAATCCCTGCAGACCTACGCTAGACAGATGAATAATCACTTCCCTTTCACAAAAGAGCTCCGACTGAACACTCAGAAGACACGATGAAACGCACTCCTCACATGGACTGGGTTAGTGCAGCAGCAGCAGCAGCAGCGCACGGTGAAGTTACAGACCAGAGGCTTCACGGCGCGGTGGAGTGAATTGACTTTGGCTGATGGCAGTTAAATTGGGACATAACATGGTGGGTGGGGGGGGGGACATTCAGCGTTTCTCCTCTCGGCACGTTCACTCGGGCTCTTGTTCTTCCCTGATCTCTCTACCAGAAGTGTTCTGATCTCTCCGTCTCTCGCTGTTTCCCTCCTCTCCCTACGCCCCTGTTCCCCGAGGGCGGAGGAAAACCTTAGTCGCTTGCCGCAGAGTTGTGTCTGTTGCTCCTTCAGCCTTGAGGTTTAAAAAGCTAAATAAAGACATGGGCACGTCAGCTTGGCGAAGAATGTCTGCGTCAGTTTTTTTTTTTAATTATTTTTTATTACTATTATTACCATTCATAATGTAACCGCTTATTTTCTTGCCCGGTGCGGGATTCGATACGAGGTGTACCGCACCACAAGGCGACGTCACTGACCGCTCGGCTAAAGGGTCAGAGGGCTAATGTGTCTTTTAGTAGTTTACACTAATATATCCCATGACATATTTGAGGCAACTCGCAAATCCAGTTAAGGGTTTTTTTTTCCGGTGGTGGGGTGAAAATGATTGATTCTTGGAAATCAATCCGGCCAGATTTAGTCGGGCCGACTGAGTGGAGACCGACGTTCCTCCCCGACGTGGGCTGAAAAACGCAACACCCCCCCCCCCGATTGTTCCAAGCCTAAACTGAATAATCGATCACGTTTTAAGTCCCCGTTTTTTTACATGTCGGGTCCGCCTTTACGTTTCGTGATTTTTTTGGGGGGGGGTGGGGCGAATACGTCAGGGTGCCGCGTGACGACCGGAAACGCCGTACCGGGCGGTCGCTCGCAGTGTAAACACGCCGCCGGCCGGCTGCACGTCGCGAGTGTCGGCGGCAGAGGGAGCGCGAGACGGGCCCTCCCCCCCCCCCTCCCCGGTATCCGGGTGGAGGTGGACGCGCAGGCGCGCTGGCGCGGTCTCCGGCGAGGTTGCCATGGTTACGACACAATAGGAGACGGGACAGGGGGCTGTTTGAAGGGGAGAGAGAACGACAGGAGAGGAGGGAGGGAGGGAGGGAGGAGGTCTGCAGACCCGCTTGACTGGACACAACACCGCCGCCGTCGTCGAGAGCTTCTCTCGCCGCCCCCCCCCCCACACACCCCCCCCCACACCCGCCCTCCGGTCTGAAGTGTAGACGAGGCGGAGGAGAAAGGCGGCTTGTCAACAGCCAGACGGCTTTTACTTTTACTGTTATGCGGCAGTCGCCGGCTATAACGCAGCAAATAGCAGGATGTGTAGAGCGAAGGAGTTTCGGCTTTTATTGTTGGCCTGCCGAGGCGACCGACACGCCCGTTGTAACCAGACGGGATTCCCGTCAGGACGCACAAGGCTTAAAGCCAACACAGGTTGTGGTTTGTGAATCATGCCCTCCCTCCATGCGGCCTTATATCGCTGAACCCGAATGGTGCAAAACGGACCCCTCCGCTGTAGAAGTAGAGGCGACTCCGTAGGAAGAAGACTATGGCAACAGGAAGAAAAAGAGGGAGAGAGAAAAAAAAAGAAAAAGAAAACCCCTCTCTTTCTGGATCCCCTCCCTCTTCAGAGTTTTGGCCCTCTCTCTGCGCCTCTTCCTTCTCCCTGCCTCTCCTCCTCCTCCTCCTCCTCCTCCCTTCCCCTTCTCTTCGAGCTCCCCCCTTTCCTTATGCAAATCACGCCCTCCTCTCGCCGCCTTCCTCGCTCTCGTTCTCGCGCCCGACGTGCGTCCCTCGCTCACCCCTCCGTTAAAAACTGTGACTGTACCGAAGGCGGAGAGGAGGAGGAGGAGGAGAAAAAAAAAGAGGAAAAAAGAAAAAAAAGTGCAAGTCGTCTTGGAGGAAAGTGGGAGCGGGTGGGTGGGGAGGGTGAGAGGGGGGGGGTGTGTGCAAGAAAAGGGGCAAAAGGGGGTGGGGAAGAGGCGAGCGTACGCATCAATTTGTACAGTCTTCAGTGGCACCCCGTTTTCCCCGCAACGACTTGAAAGGGGGAAATTCTTCTGCATTATTTTGCGGAACCGCTACGATATGACCCAGCGCCGCCAGCCTCCGCGTGGACAAGCGTGCGCCTCTACGTGCGCATGTCAACGTGCAATATAAGACGAGAGGGGAAGGAAGGAAGAAGAAGAAGAAAAACAGAGAAAGAAAAGGGAGTGTGAGAGAGAGAAGGAAGGGGGGGGGGACACGCATCGCTGGATATTATAGGTAAGGAGAAAGGAGAGAGAGGGGGGGGGGAATGGATGCTTAGTCTGTTATTTGGAGCTATTCTTGCTGGCCACGTTTGTCTCCCTCCCTCCCTCCCCCCCCTTTTTTTTCTCTCTCTTTGTGCGTTAATGATCATACTCCTGCGTTATGGCTCATTTATGTCCCGGCACATCGATTTAAGAATGCACAACGCGCACTTACATTCCTGCGAGGAGGAGGAGGAGGAGGAGGAGGAGGAAGGGGGGGGGGAGAGAGAGAGCCGGGTTGCTTAAAATGCCATCCGACGAGCGAGATATCAACAATGTAACGGTGCTGCGAGAGACCAGGAAACTGTACCGCGCTGGCATCCATTCCGCTCGCGGACGTGTGTGTGTGTGTGCGGCGTGAACACACGGTCCCCCCCCCTCTCTCTCTCTTCTCGTGGCCGGAGCGTATTCCGCCTCGGTGGCCGCTGGCAGGGCACACGGCGCGGCTCCGGCCGGGCTCCTCTGCGTGTGTATCAGTAACGCTGGCAGGAAGGGGGGAGAGAAGAAAGAGTCGTTGCGGTGCCCCGGCTCGCCGGTGATGTAAGCGGTGCCACTGCATGCTGCTTTGCATCACACGCAGTAGTCGATTTGTTTATAATGCATGGACTGTATACGTGTATGAGAGAGGGGGGGGGAGAGAGATAGAGAGGGGGGGGGAGAGAGAGTGTAGTGCTGCTATGCTATGCCTTCGCCTGTTGTATGTTACTGCTGTGTTGGCGTTCTTGTTGTTTATGGACCGCTGGACCAACCGGTGAACCCATCCGGAGGCCAATAGCTGCCCACCTGTAACTAAGCTGCTCTGAACCCGACTGGCACCACGTATTTTTTCGTGTCTAGCACATATCTGGGGTGCAGCGTAGCTGGCCGTAACTACACCTATTGTGGCGGCCACATCTATGTTTAATGTGTAACATAATTCTGCTGTTGGGAAGAGTTGAGGGGGGGATTGACAGGACGCAACGGCGAAACGCAGTCCGTGTAATGGATCGGCCTGTCGCGAGTTAAGTGTCTAAAGTGACTCTAGCTGTATGAACAATAGATAGTAGATTCTACTATTGTGATTGATTGAATCAGTCACTGCAGCATGCACCAATGATTCATGCACAGCTCTGTGTAGTGAAGCTGCCACCTGATTTACTGCAGCCTACCTGCCATGAATCAAACGCACACAATAAAAAAATCTGTGCGTGGCTATTTATTGCCCGTCTTAGCAAAAGTGTGCGTGTGCATTTGCTCTGCTAACTGTTCGGCTAAATATATCTTTTATTCCAGCTAGCGTCCGGGCACTATTTATATCCTCATCCAATATACATGAGACATATTTTTTTTTTCGCCACAGTGGTACATGAATGAAAGAATGAATGGATTAAACGAGGCTTTGTTGTAGTCCACCTAGAATATGTGAAGAGGCACGCACACACACACACACACAGACACACACACCGGGAGGGGCAACAACTCGGACTAGCCGGCGTCCCTGCCTCCACGTGAATACATAAGCCTGGTCTGTATGATGCTGCTGACCATAACCAGGTCATGTGGGTTAACCACAAGTGGCTGTGGGTTCGGGCTGCTGTGGTGAAGGGTGGGTGGGGGGTGGTGGTGGTGGTGGTGGTGGGGGACGGCTCTGATAATCTAATGGCATTTGCTCGAGGCTCACCGTCTTCTGCAGACTGCCACGCTAACGGGCCTCGCACTCGGAACACCTTCCCTGAACCGAACCCGTGGTCTGGCTTTCGAGGAAACGAGGCCCAGCGAGCCCCGGTGCACACGGTGCGTCGTGAGTTCGGTCCTCCGGCGAGAAGAGTAGATTATTAACGAGACGGCTTCTGCAAACCAGTTTCTCGGCACGGTCAAAGCAGTTGAGGCGATGAAGTGCGGGGAGTCGTTAACTTTTAGATATGTGTGCGTTCACCGTGGTGTGTATGCCCATGTATCTGGAAATACAGATCTTCTACATCTGGCAGGCCGGGGTCCGTGATGCACATCGCACACACACCCGGTACCACCCACCCCCCCCCCCCCCCCGTTATTGCGTCCTCTATTGAACTTCTGCTGTCTTGCAAAATAAATTGATTTCTCCCCGGGGTTGCTGCGCAGATAAAGATTGGGTAATGCCTCTTTTTTTTCCCTTTTTTGTGAGTGTGTGTGTGTGTGTTTATTCCTCTCTGCAGAGTTTGGCTGGCGGCGTGGCGTAGCGCACAGCGAGAGAAGAAGAGGACCGCTCGACTCCCTGCAACGGCACGCGGTGTAAAATGGAAGTTATGAAGAGCGAACAATGAAGACGCGGACGCACAAAGAGTCGGTAAGAACTTGGGGCTGTGACCCGTCTCCCACAGGGGTGACAGAGCCCCCCCCCCTCCCCCCCTCCCCGGTCTTGTATAGCAGGGCCGGGAGCGTTCAGAACGGCCCAGGTAGTCTGAGGTCAGACAGGAGGTTCTAGATGATTCCGCTGCTTGTGATAGAGAATAATGTGACCAGAGAACAAATCGTGTGTTTTTTTTGCTCACCGCCGCCCTTTGACTTATTTATCTTTCTCCCCCTCTCCACACACCTTTGTGCTTCTCTCTCCCACCCCCCACCCCCTTTAACTCCCACCAATTGTTCCTCGCCCCTTGCCTTTGCAAACAACCCACCCCTCGACGAACTCGTCTTTGGCACGCGTTTCGGCCCAAACCTTACCAACCGCCCCTCCTTCGCTTTCTGCCCCCCAACCCTGTGCCTCTGTCTGTATTCCCGGGTTGCCCCCCCCCCCCCCGTTGATACCCCCTCATCCCTCTCACCTCGCCTCGATTTTGTGTGTAATCACTTTGCCCTGCTTTCTGGCCCCCCCACCCCACCCCACCCCACCCGACCCACCCTTCCCATCCGTCCCCAACCTCTGTCATTTCAGATGCCCATGCGCAGTGGGCGAAGGCGGGGGGGCAGTGAGGAAAGAAGGGGTAGACGCCTGCACCCCAGCCCCACTCGTCCCGAACGCACCGACAGACAAACGGTCAGGCCTATATTCGGTTATTCACTTGTGTATGTTTGTGTGCGTGCGTGTGTGTAGGTAGGAAATTGTCATTTAGTATCAATTAAACCACTAATGAATCTTCTTGTGTGTTACGCATGTGTGCGTCTGTGTTGTCAACGTGAGTCATCATAGGCACATGCTATGACGGCCTGTGGTTTGTTGTACAGCCGTAGCACTGTGCTGTAATCTTTGATGATTTGTGTTCGAGTTTGATTTGGGTGGGGGAGTGGGTGGGGGTGATTTGTGTTGGCGTCTTTGTCTTTTATGAGTGTGTCTTTGTTCTAAAAACAGACGTAGGGTCTATTTTGGATGCGGCGGCATCACAGCGGAATTGAAACTTGTGTCTTTTGAGCAGAGAGGCGGTGGCGAGGAGCTAGCTGGAAGCCGCTTCAATCGCAGAGCGCAAGGGCACGATTCATCAGAGAGCGAGGGGGAGGAACTTGTGTCTCCGCCGAAGAGGCAGAAAGTTCAGGTGAGAATCACATCTCATCGGCCCTTCATAAAAGGGCCAATTATAAATCTTAAGTCCCGCGGTCTGTGTATTTACAAAAGGCAAATTTACACCTTGTCTGCAAACGATCTTTTCTCGTCAGGATTCGGCCGCCACACCAAACCCGCCAACTTCAACACATTCGACTGACAGCTCAGCTCCTTCCGCGGTCCCGCCTCCGACCGCAGCTGCCAGTCAATCCCGCGAGAGCGATAACGAAGATGGCCAATCCCAGGGCAGCAGGAGTTCAGTTGTAGGGAGCCTGGCCAATAGCAGCAGTAGTCTGAGTAGTGGGCGGGACATAGACCAGGACAATCGCTCCTCATCCCCGAGTCTCTCCGCTTCCCCTCTGGGCAGCCTGGACTCCGACTCCGATGGACCAGACTCACCAAAGCAAGGGGAGCGAGAACGGGAAAAAGGGAAAGAGGGAGGAGCCAGTAAGTCGGCGGGAGAAGATAGGAGGACAGTGGGGCGAGAGGGGAGAGGGGAGGAGTCCTGTGGAGATGGAGAAAAGAGGGATGGGGATGGAAGAATAGAGGACTGTCCTTCTCTTAAGCCCTCCTCCACCCCTTGCTCTTCCTCTGCTCTCACTCCCTCGCTCCGGGGGACGGGGGATTTGGCAAGTGATGGCAGTGGTGGGAGGAAGTCCTACTTCTCCCTGGACTCCAAGCTGGTGTGTAAGGTGGAGTACGGCGGAGCAGCGGGTGTCGACAGCGCACACAGCGGCAGCCGAATGAACTCCAAAGCCAACGCACAGTGTGTGACTAAGACCACCATCTCTGGTGGGGACTATCCCCATGGTAACCCCGGCATTTCACACCCCCTCCCTCCACCGCTGCCCCCCCCACCCGCCCTGAAGCCCCTGGAGCTTGGGGCGCAGAACCTCCCTGCGGAGGTGAAGACAGAGCGAGAGAAGCTGGAGAAGCCAGACAAACTCCTGGACAAGAATCCGTCCGCGCCTCCTTCTCTGCTGCCGCAGACGGGCCCCCAGCCCCAATCGCAGCCTCAGAGCCAGCCCTCCCCCCACCCGCACCACTATAGCTCCACCAGCTGGCAGGGTGGCACAGCAACTGGTTGCCAGGGGAGCTGGGGCTACGCCCGTTACCCAGGCAACCACCACCCACACCAGCCACAGCACCAACCCCCGGTGCAGCAGCAGCAGTTGCCCTCTGTATACAACCCTCCGTCCTCTCGCCACTCCTCCTCCCACCCCTCTTACCTCCCCCACCCTCACGCCCACCCCCACAGGGAGTACCTTCCCAGGTACGCTGGCGGGGGAGGGGACAGAGAG
The DNA here is from genome assembly GCF_029633865.1 of Lampris incognitus. Taxonomy (NCBI): domain Eukaryota; kingdom Metazoa; phylum Chordata; class Actinopteri; order Lampriformes; family Lampridae; genus Lampris; species Lampris incognitus. The sequence goes on along the minus strand of NC_079219.1, from coordinate 9,182,442 downwards.
AGGGGGGCAGCAGGAGAGAGGGAGAGGGGAGTGAGAGGGGAGTGTGGGGGGAGGGAGATCAACAGGGACTACTCTGCTCCCGGAGGTAACAGCAGTAACAATAGTGGTGGGGGTAACAGTAATACTAATGCCTGTGGTGGGATGAGTGGGCCCAACGGCATCCCAGGAAGGGAGTTTGGGGGTCTGTCAGTGGGTCAGAACCGGGAGTTCCAAGGCTCTGGGAGAGATGGGCCCAACATGGCTCCGAGAGGAAGAGACTTTGGTCCCGAGTTCAGAGACAGGGAGCGAGAGAGGGAGCGAGAGAGGGAGAGAGAGAGGGAGGGAGGAAGGGAGTTTACTTTGCCAAATCAAAACCAGAATAGAGATTTTGGCCCCAACACCGCTGGAGGGGGGCATCCCAGAGACAAAGAGGGGGGCAGATGGGGTGAGTTTGGGGGCCAGACAAGAGAGGTGGGAGGCAGCAACAACCCCAACAACAACTCTGTGCCCCAAGGAAACCCCCCCAGTTCTACCAGCGGGCTACCTGTCACGCCCATGCTGAACCGAGACCTACCCGCCTCGCCTCAAAGCAACCCAGTTCATCCCTCTCATTCTTCCCTACCACCACACCCCCACCCGCATCCCCCAAACTCAGCCAACCGGGACTACCCCCCATCCATGGACCAGGCACAAACCCCCTCCTCGGCAACAGAGCACTTCCACAGAGAATACCCTCCCGCTGGAGGGAAAGACTTTCCTGCTGGGGCGCCGCCCTCAACTGGCCCAAATCGAGAGTACCTCAGTCCTCCTGGGATGAACCCAAACCTGGGACGAGAGTACTCAGGACCTGGGGGACCCCAGCACCCCCACCAAGCACCTCACCCCCACTACCAGTCTGGGCCCAGGGACAGAGACAGAGAGCGAGAGTCTGCTCTCTATCAAAACCGTGGTGGTCCCAATCAGCCCCCTGCTCTCTCTCCGTCATCTTCTTCTGCCCACCACGGACACCCTCCGAATGCCCCTTATCCCCCTCCCCCGCCTCCCCCTCCACTTCCCCCGTCTCAAGCCTCCCATGCTCAGCCGCCTCCATCAGGTATGGGAGCTAACGTACGTCCCCCACATTACCAGCCCTCCAACCAGACTCCGCCGACACCCCTCTCCCCCTTGCCCAGCCCATCGACCAATCAGATGGGAGGCTTTTCATCTTTTCCTCCAGGCTCCTCCTCTGGGCCAAACATGCCGCTTCCTGGCTCAGGTGTGTCATCCACCTGTTCGCCTGGCTGTCGCCCCTCCCCCTTCCATGGCACTTTGAACAGCCACCCTCCTTTCAGTGGACCCTACCACTCCAATGGAAACAGTGGCAGTAACATGGCCAACAGCAATAGTAGCGGTAGTATACCCAGCAGCGGCAATACAAATGCACTGTCCCTCTCACCTCAGAACATCTCAAAGGGACCACCATCTCTTAGTAATCCTGGCAACAGCAATAGCACCTCAGCACCCACCACCAGCACTTCACTTCCTGTGGATGGACATTCAGATTCATCCACAGGCCCGACCCCGACACCTGTTATCAAGGAGGAGCCAATGGAGGACAGAGAGGAGAGTGAAAGTCCGCCGCCTATGCTGAGAAGCCCTTCCCCTGAACCCAAGCCAGTGGACATCCCCATCCATGCCAGCCAATCAGCACGGTAAGACAGTTCTGAAATCAGCTAAATTGTGTCTGTCGGTAGCTCCATTCAGGTTTGTTGTTGGAGTCGCTCATGTCCTGTGTCCGTACTCGCATGCCGAGTTAGAAAACGGAGAATGTTTGCAAGTATAAACGAGGTAACGGAACTCGCTCCTGTATTTACTGCATTGGCAGTAAGTTTGAAATAGCGCAATATTTGCTCTGAATGTATAGTTTGCGTTTCAAATGATGTACAGGTGTAAACGTCATCTCCAGTGTCGACAAATACGGAGGTGGCATTTCATGTTTTTGTTTACGTCGGAGAAGACGTGTGTTTTAGCATCTTCTCCCGCGATGAATGCGGCACAAAAGAATCTGCCCGTAAAATCAAAAGAATTTTGTCCCATCAGCATCTGTCCAAGGTGACCCACCATCAGCCACTCCCGCCCCTGTTCTGAAGGCCTTTTGTATGCAGAAAGTAGACCATAACATATTGTATCCGGCCAATTACCCCACTCTTCCGAGCCGTCCCGGTCGCTGCTCCACCCCCTCCGCCGATCCGGGGAGGGCTGCAGACTACCACATGCCTCCTCCGATACATGTGGAGTTGCTGGCCACTGCTTTTCACCTGACAGTGAGGAGTTTCACCCGGGGGATGGAGCGCGGGGAAGGATCACGCTATTCCCCCCAGGCCCCCCCCCCCTCGAACAGGTGCCTCGACTGACCAGAGGAGGTGCTAATGCAGCGACCAGGACACATACCCACATCCGGCTTCCCACTTGCAGACACAGCCAATTGTGTCTGTAGGTACGCCCGACTAAGCCGAAGGCAACACAGGGATTCGAACCGGCGATCCTCGTGTTGGTAGACTGCTACGCTACCTTCTAATCTATTCTATGCATAGGAACTGGAGTCAACTGTGGTTGTCAGTATCTGTTTCCGGCAGGTGCTACCAGTTGTAGTAGCCGATTAAGCACTAAAATGGGGAGGGACAACCAGTTATTTCTAGTGTGGACCGGGCCCGTCTGTCTTTACGCTGTGCCTTAATAGGGACAATGACAATCAAAGATAATTATTTAACGATGTTAACACTTACTGCTAATGATCAGAGTAATGATGTATATCGGTGCGTCGGTACACCGGGTGTGCCGCCGTGTTTCCAGGTTCCACAGGGTTCTTGACCGCGGCAGCGGGAATTCCTGTGCCCGCAGCGATGTCCTCTTTGTCCCGCTGGACGGATCCAAGCTGTGGAAGAAGAGGAATGAGGTGATCGAGAGGGCGCGCAGAGAGGTGGAGCAGAGGGCCAGGGACCTCCGTGAGAAAGAGAGGGAACGGGAGAGGGAACGAGAGCGGGAGAGAGAGCTGGAGAGACACCTACAGGTGAGCAATTTTTTAGGGTGCTGTTTGTGTGGCATCATGGCTGATCAGATGAAAACAGTTTAAACTGCAGGACAAACGGTCCCAAGTTTAACACTCTCACCTATATATTGTCAGCACATGATAATATATATAATGTGCTTGAATAACAGAAAATAAATTGTTATAGGCATAACCAACTGTAAATAATGAGCAGTTTTCCACAATGAGCCTTGTTGGTGTTTATTGATTGGACAGCGTGTCAATTTACAACCATCCAACTCCTCGATGGTTGTAAATTTGACGTAAGTTGATGGTCGACCACCAAATACCCTGATTTGAGAAAGCAGAGATGTCTAAGCAGATAACGCCAGAAATTATTATTGGAAAATAATCAAAATCGATCACTTGGGCGTCCGGGTGGCGTGGCGGTCTATTCAGTTGCCTGCCAACATGGGGATCGCCGGATCGAATCCCCGTGTTACCTCCGGCTTGGTCGGGCATCCCTACAGACACAATTGGCTGTGTCTGCGGGTGGGAAGCCAGATGTGGGTATGTGTCCTGGTCGCTGCACTGGCGCCTCCTCTGGTCGGTCGGGGCGGAATAGTGTGATCCTCGCACGCGCTACGTCCCCCTGGCGAAACTCCTCACCGTCAGGTGAAAAGAAGCGGCCGGTGACTCCGCATGTATCGGAGGAGGCATGTGGTAGTCAGCAGCCCTCCCTGGATCGGCGGAGGGGGTGTAGCGGCGACCGGGGCAGCTCAGAGAGCAGGGTGATTGGCCAGGTTCAATTGGGGAGGAAAAGGGGGAAAAATACCCCCACCCCAAAAAAAATACAGACTGAAGGGGAGAAATACCTGGTGACTGTTATATCAGAGGAGTGACGGGGATCATCGACACAGGTGCTTCAGCTTTGTTTCTTGTTTTTCTTTTCTACCTCTTCAACAGCAACAGAAAGACGTCAACAACAGTGTTGCCGTAGGAGGCCGCCAGGGTTCCTCTCTCTTCTTCCCTTCGTCGTCCTCTATCCTCCTCGACCCTTCATCCGCCTCCTCTTCCTCTGGGAACCCCGTCTCCCACCCTCACTCTCACCCACAGCACCATCACGCACACCCGCATGCTCCTCTTCACCCATCACACCCTCTCCACCCCTCCCTCTCTCACTCTATCCCCCACTCCCTACTTCTCCCAGCCATGGGAGGGGCTTCAGCAGTGGTGGGAGGCCCCCAAGGAGCCCTGGGAATAGGGTTAGGGGGTCCTTATCTGGGCCCGGACACCCCAGCACTAAGGACCCTGAGCGAGTATGCTCGCCCACATGCCATGTCTCCCCTCGGGGCAGCCAGCCGAGCCCAGGCGCACCACCCACACGTCCACCATGGCCACCCACATGTCCATCCCTCCTTCTTCCTTCCCCAGTTTCAGAACCATGCTTTAGCCAACCCACATCACCTGCCTACTGATGCTGCCACAGCAGCCGCCATCTTGGGCTTCTTATACGGCGGCAGCCTCGAAGGGGGTCCAGGAGTCGGTGGCCACACCGGGATAGCAGGGGGCCCTGCACCTGGGGGTATTGGGGGTGCAGGGTTAGGAGGCGTGGGCTTTCCCCACACAATGGCCGCCCACCGCGATCGCATCAAGCCAGGGTTTGAATTTAAGAGCGAGGAGAGGGTGTACCCGCCTGGGTCCTTGTCTGATCCAGCTGCGCTCGCCCTCGCTCACTCTCACTCGCATGCCCACGCTCATGCTCACGCCCACGCCCATGCCCACGCGCACTCCCTGCTCCTCGGTGGTGGAGGTGGGGGTGCTAATGAGGTGTCGCTCTATGGCACGCCACCTCCCCCAGCTCCCCCCGGCCCCCCACACCTCCAGAACCCCACCCTGGCTCCTGTGAATAGGCCGCCCAACCCTCCTGCCCCCCAATCCCTCTCCAACCCACCCCCTTCCTCCCTCCTCCCTCCCTCACTGCCCTCCCACCCCCCATCTGCACCCACTTCTGCCCCCCCACCCACAGCTGGCCCAACTGCCCCCCCAGCAGCTCCTCCTCCCCCGGCTCCACCCCCCTCCAACCCTGTCTCATCCCTTCATCACTCGGTGCCCCATTCCTCCTTTCCAAGCTCCTTGCCTTCCCATCCGCCGACCGCGCCTGCACCAGCCGCCCCCCCCGAGACCTACCCTCCTCCCACTCGCTCACCTGCCTCGAGTGAGAGAGAGCGGAGTGGCGACAGAGAACGGGAAAGGGAGAGAGACAGAGCGGGCTTGCCAGCTCCTGGGGAGAGAGAACGGGAGAGGGAGAGGGAGAGAGAACGAGGAGGAAGTGCTGGTGGAGGAGGGACAGGAGGAGGAGGAGGAGGAGGTGGTGGAGGAGGAGGGGGTGGGGGGGAGAATCTGGGGCGACTCCAGATGTTAAATGTGACGCCTCATCATCACCAGCACTCACACATCCATTCCCACCTCCACCTGCACCAGCAAGACACAGGTACTCACTGCTACGAACGATGGTGACACTCTCACACTGCCGCCGACCCCGAGATAGTACAGATGTTCAACACACACAAACACACACACACACACACAAAGACACCTCACGTTTACAGTTTGCATTTAATTTAGGATTCATGGGAACAGTTAAAAATACTAGAAAATTAGCACCTAATGTCATTATGAGGACGCCATGTTAGTATTATTGCATACTGTGGATTTCAAAGCGTATCTTTCGCCCTGTTTATCATTCAATTCAATTCAATCCAGTTCGACTTTGCTGTTGTTATTGCTCAAGTACATGTACATGAACAATGAATTCAGGAAATGTGGAATTGCATGCTCACAGGATAGTGCAAATGTTGGTCATATAAGTGAAAACTAAGGTGCCAGGAGGTACTATTTTCTACTAATGATTCCTCTGACACTAGAGATATACTTCAAATTATTAATATAATATGAGATGTTATTTGGTGCAATAAGAGCTGGTTATTTTACAAGGTAACAGTGCTGTAAGTCGGTGTCAACAGAGAATCCATAGCTTCTGATAGGACCGCTGCATGATACAGGAAGTCAGTCGTCTTGGTTTATACGCCTTGCTGTTGCTTTGACGTTTATTAAATATCTCCTGATTTTCCTCTTACATCACTGGCATCCAGCGGCAGGAGGGGTTCACCCCCTGATGGACCCATTGGCGTCGGGGTCTCCTTTGGCACGCCTTCCTTACCCAGGGGCCACACTGGGCACCCCCATCCTGGCACACCCCCTCACTGACAGCGAGGTGCTCCGGCAACAGCTCTTCGGTGAGGAGAAGGCTCCTCGTCCATGTACTCGTTCACTTTCTTCTATAGACACTTCACAGTAGTGACAGTTTATCGCGTTTTTTTGACTCTGACGATGACTACTGACCTAGGGCCTCCTCTCTCCTCCTCTTCCTCTCCCTGTCTCCCCTCTGGTTTCCGCGGCAGGTGCTCCCTTCCGCGAACTGCCCCAGCCATCCTCCCTTACCGGTCCCATGTCAGCAGCCCACCAGCTCCAGGCCATGCAGCAGGCCCAAAGCGCCGAGCTGCAGATCCAGAGACTGGCCCTGGAACAGCAGTGGATCCACCACCATCACCACCACTCCCTCACCCAGGATGAGTACTACAGGTACAGCCGCAATGAGTGTCTGAGGGCACGTGCCTTAGAGCCGGACGATATATTGACATAATACTGACATCCTGATATGAGACGAGATACTGTCTGGGATTCGGCTGTCATAATATTGCAATATAGCTTGATTGTTCTCCTTCCCTGCTCTTAAAAGCTGCATTACACTTGGCCGTCCGGGTAGCGTAGCGGTCTATTCCACTGCCTACCAACACGGGGATCGCCGGTTTGAATCCCCGTGTTACCTTCAGCTTGGTCGGGCGTCCCTACAGACACAATTGGCCGTGTCTGCGGGTGGGAAGCCGGATGTGGGTATGTGTCCTGGTCGCTGCACTAGCGCCTCCTCTGGTCGGTCAGGGCGCCTGTTCGGGTGGGGGGAGGGGGAACTGGGGTGATGCTCCCACGTGCTACGTCCCCCTGGTGAAACTCCTCACTGTCAGGTGAAAAGAAGCGGCTGGCTGGCGACTCCACATGTATCGGAGGAAGCATGTGGTAGTCTGCAGCCCTCCTCGGCTCGGCAAAGGAGGTGGAGCAGCGACCGGCACGGCGCCGAAGAACAGGTTAATTGACCGGGGGGGGGGGGGGGTCCAAAAACTAAAACAAATTTTAAAAAAGCTGCTTTACAGTAAAGTGATAGTTTTTTTGAACTTACCAGTGTTCTAGCGCAGTGAAATGTACAATGTACACCTCTACCTGCAACGATATTATAATGTTTACTTCTCAAAATATCTTCAGAAAGCACAAATACTCATCCCCAACACATCGTCTCATTATTGATATCGATGGTATTCAGTCAAAGATAACTTGGTTGATTTTGTCAGTATCGCCCAGCCCTAACACGCCCGCGTTTCCAACGTGGATTCACAATTAAAATCTACACTCAACTAGTACACTTGGTATACACTATACCAACTACAAATACACCAAAGTACCGATCTTTTTCAAATAAATGCTTTTAAGGGGAACAATCATAGTTTTCAATATTCTCTCTCTCTCTCACCATCTTTGTATGGCACTCAGTGGAATTAGCTAACACAGCCGTACGTAGCATCGTTATCCACGTCCTCTAAAACAACGCAGCCTGTTTGCATTTAGCCCACCGAACGTAGTGGCCAACCAGGACGTTTTCACATGCATCTATTTTTCTATTATTCGCCTGTGATGTCACCGGCGGACACTTGTCTGCACAATTTCGGCAACGTTTCTGAGGAACAACAGACTCACCATTTTGGCTGCTAACGGCGCGTTTTCTTTCCACAACTGGGAGAGGGGGAGAGAGAAAGAGAGAGAGAGAGAGTGTTGGAAATGGTGATTGATTCCCTGTAAGCTGCTGTTTCTTGTATCCATCTGGGATAACACCCTATCGAACTTTGGATTTGACCTTTGTCCCGCCTTTAAATCGCAATCTCACCCGGTTTTTTTTCCCTCCTGACCTTTCAGTCACTTGAAGAAAGAGAGCGACAAAACCCTGTGAGGGAGGGGGGAGGGGGGACAAGATGGAGAGGTCCACGGAGGAAAAATTAAAAAAGGAAGAAGAAAAAAAAAAGGGGGGGGGGGGAGAGAAAGTGTGCAAAAAAAAGAAGAAGAAGAAGATGAAGAAGTGAATAAAACAAAACGGAGGCCCCGGAAACGAAGCAGAGAGGAAGACTTTGAGACAAAAGCCGGACCGAGACACGCGGCGCAAAGAATCTTAACGGAGGAAACCAAACCGAGTGTGAAGACGCGAAACCGGGGGAGCGGTTTAACTGTCGCACCCGGCCTCCCGTTTAACTGTGCCGTGGCCGACGTCCGGTCTCCAGAGCTTCCCCGGATACGTTCTTGAACTCCAGTCTGTTTTGTATCGTGTTCTGTACAGTATAGTAGGTGGGGGAGGGGGGGGGGGCAATAGTGAAGTACAGTATGTGTAAAGTACCTTATGCCAGGAGGTATATGTACATGAGTCTCTTTTATGTCACTGCATGTAGCTAGGCGCTTATTCTGAACTGGTGGAACTTTTGGTTCTATTTTTAGTAATTGCCCCCTCTTTTGTACCCGAGGGGTGTATCATATGCATGAGGCCAGCGATTTAGTGTTTCATTACCTTTATGATCAATAGTATTGTTATTATGATTAATGTTGTCCGTTTGTTGATAATTCTATAATTATATATATACATATTATTTGTATTATTTTTTTACATTTTCATGGTATGGCAGTCAGTTTTTCAGTTTCTTTCTCTTTCGTTTTTTTAATTATCAATTTACCTTGTGAAACAAGATGCAAATGAAGACAAAAAAAAAATGACAACAACCTGGAAATAAATTATAATCTTTTTTGCTAGTCTCTTGCGCGTACATAAGTTAACTATCCCCACCCCCACCCCCACCCCCCGTCTCCTCTGGCATACATTCAGACCGCTCGCTCTCTCTCTCTCTCTCTCTCTCTTTGTTTTATACGAGTCACTCATGCACAAAGCGTATCAAATTCCTCGCTCTCCTCCCCCTCCCCCTTTCTCTCTCTCCCCCCCCCCCCCCCCTCTCTCTCTCTCTCTCTCCCTCTCCCTCTCCCTCTCTCCCTCTCTCTCTCTCCCTCCCTCGGTGAGTGTAGCTAATAGGAGACACATGGGATGAGTGTGAGACATGGGAGTTGAGTTGCTAGCATTCCATACCGCACTGTAAGAAAAAAAAAAAAAAAAAGGAGGGAGAGAGGGGGAGAGAGAAATGGAAAGGAGAAAGAAAGGAGGAGCTGGGAGAGTGTGATTTACAGACTCTGTTAAAGGTTCAGGGCTGTGTTGTGTTCTCACTGTGTCCACACATTCCTTCCTCCTCACCAGCTGGACACGTATCAGTGAATACGGCCTTCGCTCCAGCACACAATCACGTCGGGCGTGCAAGGTCGCCGTCGCAAAGCGTCCGCCTCGACACGAACTCCCAACTTTGGGGGCGATCGCGCCGTTGCTCGGTCCCGGGGTTTGTCTTATTACAAGTTATAGTAAGATCCCGGTGTCCCCCTTTGTCCATTCCTGCTCTTATTTCCTGCAATTAACGCAGTAGTGAATACGGAGCTACTGGTTGATGGGCCCCAGGAAAGATTCGTGTCAAAGGTCAAAGGTAAGGAAGATAATGACACTGGATTTCAGGCATACTGTGTGTGGAATATATATATATATATATATATATATATATATATATATATATATATATATAATAAACTCTATTGATCCCTGGAGGGAAATTACACTCTGCATTTAACCCACCCTAGCTGAGTAGCTAGGGGCAGTGGGCAGCCGCCGTGCAGCGCCCGGGGACCGACTCCAGTTGGTCTTGCCACGCCTCGGTCAAGGGCACAGACAGGGGTATTAACCCTAACACGCGTGTCTCTTTTGATGGTGGGGGAAACCGGGAGCGCCCGGAGAAAACCCGCCGCAGTCACGGGGAGGACATGCAATATAGGGCACGCTTTTGAGTTTTCGGGTTGGTATGTAGGTTGTGTGGCACTAAAGTCACCTTGAATAAGTGTGTCAACATAATGTTAAATATCTTCCACCAGGATAAATCTGATTTCCCCCCCTCTGGTAACGTCACATCTGGGAGATATTCTTAGAAACTCCATCACTGTTCCCCCCCGAGGTGAATGAGGACACTGTCACAGGTATGGATGAAGGATGTGTACCTTTTGTTCTGTAACCCCCCCCCCCCGCCCCATGTCGTATAGAGGACTCAGGCCCAGCGTTTTTGATGCGGCCTTGTGCAGTTTTCAGCAGGTTTGAAGGATTTGGATCCATCCAAACGGCCGAGATGACCAGGAGTGTGTATTATCAGCCTTAGCACAAACAATATTCCGGGTATTTTGTCCTTTTATTCTAATCTATATAAGTGCAGAATGGGTGGTGCTTCTTTTTTTTTCCCAGATTAAATCCAAATAATTCATATTGTTGCGTAACTTTTCCAAACCCAGATTCAAACTGGGTACTACACTACTATACACCACACTACCTTTAAATACACTCCTGTGATTTTCCAAACTCTCTGGTACTCACTTTTTATCAAACTCCACCCACCTCGGCACCCCCATCAAAACAAAACAATTGCAGGGAAGGAGTTGCCAAGACGATGTCTTGCTTGATACCGACTGTTGTTTGCATCAGTCCTCTGGATAGATCTGAAATGTCGTCACAGCCCCAGCATGACGCCTCCTTTACTGTGGACTGAATCGAGTCATAAGCTGCCGCCCATTATGTTGCAGCTTGTTTGAAGAAGCCTCCTCGGAGAGCATCGCAAGTGAAGAGGGGAGGGTTCACAGGTTATCCAAGGTCGACAAAATCTAATAACTTCTACGCAATTATGCTAAACACACCGCCCTTTCAAGAACGCCCGCAAAGACATTCTTAAAAACACAAATGCTCATACCACATGTGCAATTATCATCCAGGAGCCCTTGAGCTAAGCACTTAGCCCCTTATTGGCCCGGAGGAGCTGCCAACAGTGGAGTGCCAACAATAGTTATACCAGGCATTTCCCAACTGGTGAATGAGTTTAACTGAGTGTAAAGCAAGCCACGGCAGAAAAAGGAGCATGCATACTCATTAACCCCTCTCTGGACCATTAAAGATTAAAAAGAAGTACGTGACTGTTTCACATCAACACTTTTTGGAATGTACATAGTTGACATACACACAACGGGACCTTTGTGCATGTACTGTAATGTGCAGGTACTGTAACGAGCTGGTACTATAATGTGCATGTACTGTAATGTGCAGGTACTGTAATGTGCAGGTACTGTAACGAGCTGGTACTATAATGTGCATGTACTGTAATGTGCAGGTACCATAATGTGCAGGTACTGCAATGTGCAGGTACCATAATGTGCATGTACTGTAATGTGCAGGTACTATAATGTCCATGTACGGTACCATGCAGGTACTGTAATGTGCATGTACTATAATGTGCAGGTACTATAATGTCCATGTACGGTACCATGCAGGTACTGTAATGTGCATGTACTATAATGTGCAGGTACTATAATGTCCATGTACGGTACCATGCAGGTACTGTAATGTGCATGTACTATAATGTGCAGGTACTGTAATGTGAATGTACTGTAATGTGCATGTCCTGTAATGTGAATGTACTATAATGTGCAGGTACTGTAATGTGCATGTGCTATAATGTGCAGGTACTGTAATGTACATGTGCTATAATGTGCATGTACTATAATGTGCAGGTACTGTAAGGCCACTCGTACTGCCAGACAGCAGACACATGAGGAAGTCAGAGAATGGAAGTTACACTGACAGAGATACCAAGCGGATGGCAAGCATCTGATGACTCCTAGATGTTTGACGGCTCTTTGCAAGAGAATATCGCTCACGGTATCTCTGCAAGATCCCCAGTGAATCGTACCTGGGGAGCGGCTGTTCACACGGATCGGTCCAGGACAGAGGACCATGAAGGGACCAAAGTCAGTTATTGGAATATATCAATGGCACAGCTATGCTATATCGTTCCCAACACAGACAAATTGTACTGTGAAGGCCATAAGCAAATTCAAAACATGTGTTTCTCAGCTGATGGATGTTGACCTAAATATTTGGTACAAGGCATCTTTCCAAAGTCATGGAACTGAATGTATTTACAGAGAGGGGCAGCGCATTATCTAATATGCTGGGTTTACAACTTAATTTATCATTTAAAATTGTGGGGAAAACCTACTTAAAAGCCATTATGTTAATCGATGTCACGTCACGAAAAATGTTTTTTTTTCCCTCCGGCATTTTCTCATTGTAATGTTGTTTCGGCGTAACTGAGCGACCCGTTCCATCTGTTTTTGATCCAGGCCATGCTTCCCATTCAGGTTACACAGCTAAAAATTCTCTTTGGACATGTGATTTTTCTAGAAATCATTACCTCTAAACATTAGGAAGAAACTCTCTCGCGTCACTTTGGTGTCATCCTTCCATCACCCTAAATAGCTCTTGCAGGAAGCTGAAGGTACTGAAAATGCCTTTGACATAATTCAAATTTAGACGATACGGGCCAGACTGAATAAGTACCCAGCCAGAATGAAAGGACATTCTGTTAAGAGGGGGGAAAATCCTCACATTTGTAATGTGTGATCAGCAGAATTAAACTACAACTGTTTTGATCTCATTGTGCCTTATGGACCTGCACCATAACTTAAATATTCGCTGAAGCTTGTTGACTGACCTTGTTTCTGCACATGGCCTGCATGCAAGATGTGAAGAGTCCCAGTTATGCATTGACTCTGGTTAACTGGGGAAAGTGAGCAGAGAAGTAAGCACATATATGAGGGAAAGAAGTGCATAAGTAAGGATACAACAATACAAGAGAAAGAATAACTTAATCTGATTTGCAACACCGAGGCGCTCATCCTCGGCTTGGGCACGGGTTCTTGTATATTGACTCCTTTCCCGATAACCCCAGGAGGAAATTCAAGAGATTTTTTTCTTCTTTTGGTTTGCTTTTTAATTCAGCCACAGTCAACATTAGGGTTTCCGTACCGAAGCCCAAATTGAAAACTGCAGTGGCGTCTGTCTTCCAGCATCAGCGTGAGCTCTTAATCTTTGTGGGCAATGGAGTAACTCCATCTTGTGAATGTCTGAGCCGGAAAGTAAGGCCAGTAAAGGCCGGGCCCCAATGTGCAACCGAGACTGGTGAAACAACACAAGACAGTGATTTAGTGTTTGGTTAGCAGTATAACCCCCGATTTACATAAAAGCGCTAGAATGACGGATTGCATAAGGCACCCTTGATTTAATTTAAAAAAAAAAAAAACTGTTCCCAATCGTTTTTGCAATTTACATAACACACATATCAGAATATGATTTAATGGTTAGAAATTGAGAAGAAAATCATTTTCCCAAATAATTTCTCATTAAGTTTGTCACATCGGCATCCGATTCCTGAAGCGGGTCGTTCGTGCAGCGGCCCCATGCAGTCTGCTCCCTGACCTGGGCAGGTTAATTGCCCCTCTGTGGGGGAGGAGGTGCTTTTGGACGTTGGCTCTCAAAGGCAACAATGTCCCGGTGTCAGACAAACGTCAGGGGACAAGGAAACAAAGACCCGGCTGACCCTTCATTATCCAAACATGACGGCGATTACACAACATTAACGTGACTTCTTCTTACGGTTCGTTTACCGCCAAATTAAAAAAAAGAAAAGACACCCTCTTCTCCAGTGTTTCTCAACCCAGTCCTCAAGGACCCCCCTATCCTGCAGATTTTCATCGTAACCCTGCATAGGCAGCCCTGCTTGTACTTACTCGACCGATCATCTCGCAGCACTTAATTATGCAAGGTGTGCAACGTCTGACATAATTCATGGCTGATTGGTTGAATAACTACAAACAAGTACCTATTCAGGGTTGCAAAGAAAATATGCAGGACAGGGGGTCCTTGAGGACTGGGTTGAGAAACACGGCTCTTCTCTTTGATTTGCCCTTTTTTGGATTTTTCATTCAGCTTCTTCTTGAGATTCTCCACAGGCTTGTGCGTGTGACGGTGACTGCACCCTGAATAAAAACCCCCCCACACATTTTAGGCGGGGAAGTGAGCTTGGTGCGGGGTTGTTTAGGCTACATAACGTGCTCAGTACAGCACAATAAGTCGCTGGATGCAGAAATGCATGAATGAAACGCTAGACGAGCAATAGTCGTGCCGTTACCGCCCCCTGCAGGAATGAGTGCGACTATCTCCATCTTGCAACAAAAGAAAATGAATGTATTGGGGGTGGGGGTGGGGGGGGTAATGGGAAGGGGGGAAAAAAGTGATGGACTGGCGGCCTGTCCAAGGTGTCTCCCCGCCTGTCGCCCAACGACCGCTGGGATAGGCTCCAGCATCCCCGCGACCCTGAGCAGGATAAGTGGTTTGGATAATGGATGGGGATGGATGGATGGATGGATGGATGGATAAGGGGAGGGGGGGAGGAGGCGGGGAATCAAGCAGCCTTGTAACTATTTGGTGGATATTCATATTTTATTCAGTATGAATAAAGTTAACAGCAGTTCGAGTTTAGGAATTGTTGTGACAATCAGTGTACAACACACGAGTTGCATATCACTGCAGCGGTCGCTGCTTTCTACACGAGGTTGGAGGAAGCTGTGACTTTCACGAGGACGCTTTCACATTAAGCCCACAAACACACCAACAAAACGTGGAAGGCGGAGCCGCTATGTTCATGTCCCGTTCCTACTGAAACCGTTTGTTGGAAACACATTTAAAAAAAAAAAAAAACAGCATTAACACACCTAGCCTATGGGGGGGGGTAGGGGGGTAGGGGGGTATCGTTTACATGGTTTCTCTCATTAACAGTGCGGCTCAGGCGGGCATGTTTTCCCGTTTATGCACACTTCTCATGTGCCTGCCCAGGGACTCCATCCACTTGAAGGACTTGCCACAGTAATTGCACACAAAGTGCTTGCCCTCGGTGTGGATGGTCTGGTGGCGGTTCAGGGCGCTGGTCGTGATGAAAGTCTTCCTGCAGATCTCGCACCTGTACGGCCTCTCCCCCGTGTGCGTCCTGATGTGGGCCGCGAGGTGGGAGCAGTTGCTGAAGCGCTTCTCGCACACGGAGCAGCAGTACGGCTTCTCCTTGGCTTCCTCGCCGTTGTTCTGGAAGGGGTGAAAGGGCAGCACCGAGTCCTGCAGGCTGCCCTTCAGACCCGACGGCGACGAGATGAACTCCTTGATGTCCGACTCCAGCTCCTCGAGCTGCTCTTCGTCGTGACTCATCCAGAATTCCCTGTGCGTCCTCTGCTGCTCCTTCTTGACCTGCGACGACGACGAGGACGACGACGACCCCGGACGCTCCTGCTCCACGCCGGAGCCCCCGTCCTCCTCGCAGGGCTGCGGCTCGGAGGCATCCGCTGCAGGGACAGGGAGGATTGATTGATTGTGGTGTTGTTGTTGTGGCTGCTGCTGATGGTGGTGGTGGTGGTGGTTATGGGTGTGCTGCTGCTGTATACCGGGACATCTATCCAGCCGGGGGACTTGGGGGGGGGAAAGAGACAAAGGATGAGGGACAACATTGCTTGAATAAAACAAACCACAAAAAAATAATAAAATAAAAATGAAAATAAGAGGGTGGGAATTGTATATTTTTTCGCTCCCACGCGTTTGCCCTTGGGGCGGCAAAGCTCAACTATCATCTTTCAAACCAACCTGACTTGAGGAGCTTCAGCTGCATCCGTAGACGGTTGATCTCCAGGTCTTTTGAACGGGAAATCTCCTCCTTGTACTCGGCTATTGTCTTTTCCACCGCGCCGAAGATCTCCTCGGCCGCCGCCGTCAGCCTCTCGTTGAGGAAAACCCTCAGCGCCTGCATTTCGCTCCGCTTTTCTGGAGAGCAACGTGATCGACGGCGTTTTGGGGGCTCTCGGTGCTTTAATCTGCGCGACTCCGGTGGACGTCACGCTTCGCTTGTAAACACGGACGTGAAGCCGCTGCGACGTAAGGTGAGCACGGCGTCGCGCTACCGCCGCCTGCTGGAGGGAGGGTCAAACGGCGGAACGGCGGTGACGTCGGCGGGGTGTAGGGGTCAACGTTTCTGTACTTTATCCTCACAAAGACGGTGCCATAGATCAGTGTTTCTCAACCGGGGGATCCGCGGACCCCTAGTGGCCCGTGGTGTAATTGCAAGGGGTCCGTGAAAATAAAATATCTTTAAAAAAAAGATCCTATGACATTTATAGAAATAGGATTATTTTACTCAAATGTGACTGAGACCTTTATCTACCTAAACTGTAAAGGGTAACAGGACTTTTTCTCTAATTACATCTGTTTCACAAGTGTAATTTATTGTATTTTAATAAGAGATCTCGCTCCCGTTTGCATTGTTAAAAGTTACTGCATAAAAATTCTGTTGTTACATATATCTGAAAGTTACTGAATACATATTCTGTTTTGTTACATATATCTGAAAGTTACTGCATAAGAATTCTGTTTTGTTAACTATATCTAAGTTACAACTGAAAGCTCTTATTTTTGCCCCAGAGTGAATAAATGCTATAATGCAATTTAAAATGCAGTTTCTACTGTTTCTATCAAATTGCAACCCCCCTCCCCCAAGATCAAGTGGAGGGGTCCTCAGGGTAGATCAAAAATACGCAGGGGGGGTCCAGGACCCCAAAAAGGTTGAGAACCACTGCCATAGATGCATGAAACAAACCCCCCCCCTCCTTTTTTGTTTCAAGTGCGCATGTTCGGCCATTAATGAATTGTAGAATTTGAAAAACCTTTCGGTTCAAACGCTGCTTGTTTTTGTACACCACCGACCCATAGCTCTTACAAAAAAAGTACACTTGAAGTGAATTTTATTGAGTATATTTCCCAATACCAATGTACGAGTAGTATACCTGTACGTGCACTTAAGTATAATTTTGTTTAGCATATCTCTGATAAGTATTTTAAAAGTAAAATGAAAGCATACTCAATGATTTTTAGTTTAAAATAAGTATACGAATAACACACTCGAATAAACTACTTTTTTTGAAAGGGTTACAAAAAAAGTATACTTGAAGTTAATTTTATTAAGTAAACTTAAGTAAAGTTTAAGTATATTTCCCAAGTACACCAATATCAATGTACGAGTAGCATACTTGTAAGTGTACTTAAGTATATTTTGTTTAGCATATCTCTGATAAGCACTTGAAAACTAAACTGAACGCATACTCACTGAGTTTTAGTTTAAAATAAGTACACTAATAGCACACTTGAATAAACTACTTTTTTTTCTAAGGGACGTATGCACAAACACACACACACACACACACACACACACACACACACACACACAACCTAATACAATCCTTGGCAGTGGTTGTGTGACTTCGTTGTAAACTAAATGACGCCATGGGCTTTAAGTTTCTAGTTGGAAGAAAGCCAAGTAGCTAGCGTAGCCGAGTAGCTAACGTAGCCAAGTAGCTAACGTAGCTGAGAAGCTAGCGTAGCCGAGTAGCTAACGTAGCGAGTAGCTAACGTAGCCGAGAAGCTAGCGTAGCCAAGTAGCTAACGTAGCGAGTAGCTAGCGTAGCCGAGTAGCTAACGTAGCCAAGTAGCTAGCGTAGCCGAGTAGCTAACGTAGCCGAGTAGCTAGCGTAGCCGAGTAGCTATCGTAGCGAGTAGCTAACGTAGCCGAGTAGCTAGCGTAGCCGAGTAGCTAACGTAGCCGAGTAGCTAACGTTACTCTCGTATCCTTTGACGTTGTAAAATAGATGCGATTGCAGCGGGTCAACGGAGCTAACGTTAGCTCGTCTGAACGGCGTTTTCCGCTCACCAGCAAGCCAGAGAAAGCAAGCTGACAAATCAGAAACAGCTCAACGTTTTTATCAAATCAGGGTTTTGTCTGAATACATAAAAGGTAACCAGGCACTGCGCGTCTTACGTGCATCGCTGATGGCATCTCTGTGAAATCCTACCTTGTAGCGAAGCCGCACGGGCAATACCAAGTGGCTGAATACGAGGGAGAAGCTAGAAGAGAATACAGGTGGGGGTGCATATTTTTATATTTTTACCTTGCCATTCAGAGCTATGGAGTAAATTGAGGGGGGGATGCTAAATATTTAACCTCTTAAAACAGCACGTTTTTCAGATGCACTCACAAATATTTTGGAGGGGTTGCAAACCCCCCCCCCATTCTACGCCAATGGTACAGCTAAATGGCCGTTTGTCAGTGACTGAGGTAGAAGCCAGGGTCATTATCATCTAGCAGCGTTTCTCAACCCAGTCCTCAAGGAACCCCTATCCTGCAGATTTTCATTGTAACCCTAGCATAGGTAGTCCTGCTTGTACTTACTCGACCAATCATCTCGCAGCACTTAATTATGCAAGGTGTGCAACGTCTGACAAAATTCATTGCTGATTGGTTGAATAACTACAAACAGGTACCTATTCAGGGTTGCAAAGAAAATATGCAGGATAGGGGTTCCTTGAGGACTGGGTTGAGAAACACAATAAAAGTAAAGTAAATATAGTTTTTTTAAAAAGTCAATTATCTGACTACATGTGTGAAGCTGACTGTTATTATTATCATTACAACTGAGTTTTGTTTTGTTTTTTTGTCGTTTTTGATTTTGTTTCCATTCACGTTTTTGGGTCATCATTTGTGATTTTATGTTCTCAGTGGGGATTTCATATTGTCATTCGTGATTTCATTTTTCTCGTTCGTGATTTCATGTTCTCATTCGTGATTTTACGTTCACATTTGTGTTTTTATGTTCTTACACTGGTCGCCGAGTCCAATTTCTGTGTACCTTGTACAGGTTGGCAAACGAAGTGACTCCGAGTCTGATTCTTGTTCTTACTACTAGTGATGTTGGTGCTTTTGTTGTTGTTATCATTATCACAGCTTTATCGTTTTCTCACTCTTGAAAATTGTGCAGGGATTTACCAAGCACGCGAAAATTTGGACAGAGGCAGCATCGTGATTGTCTCTCCTCGCTTAATCCACATTACTCTCTGACTCTCAGGGCTGCAGTTTTCAAAATTGCAGATTATGCAGAGCAGATTTACCACTGTCCTCTCTGCCAGCTCCAGATCCAACTCGTGGCTCTGACCGCCAGACTCGGTGAACTACAGCAGCTTAACATTTTCACGGCCCTGGCTTAAGACCAGATGGGGAGACGCTTCATGAAACTCATTGCGTCCTAATATGGAGTACGCCGGGCACGCAGGGGACCTCTCTAAATTTCTGTTAGAAGGATTTAGGAAAACCCTTTGCATGCCCACAACCAAGCAAAAGGACGCTATTTAGACTTCAGCTTTTGAGATACAAAGGCCTTCAGACACGTGTGTGTGTGTGTGTGTGTGCGTGTGTTAACCTTGGGACAGATCTGTGAAGTGTTCTACAGAGTCTTGAAATTCAGAAATGTTAAGTATGTGCTCATCTCCTTTAGTTACATTATGCATATAAAATCAATCTCTCGCTTTCTCGTCTTCCTGCTTTCTCTTTCACACTTTCAAAGTCAAATTATATTCGTTTCAGATCTCTTGCCAAAATAACAGCCTTATAATATCTTTTTTGGGGGGCTCTGTGTTATAATGAACGCTCATAAAGGCTTGAGTTCTGATAGACATGAAAACGGGCATGGCTACGAGGCTGATGTGTCATTGGATCCGGCTGCTGGTTTTAATTTAGTGCCTGGATAAATTTAGCTGTCAAATGCCTCCGCTGCCCTGCACAGCATTATCTTGACAAGAAGTTGCCATTGCAATAAGTTACCCTCTCTCTCTCTCTCTGCAGCCTCAAGACTACACCAACAGCATATTCTGCAAAATAAAAGATACTTATTGCTTAAACGTCTTTACCTCTTTGCCCCCCTTGATATTCCTGGACACACGGGGCTATAGATAGACGCTCTTAAAATGTCACGTCATGTCCCTTGTGGCTCCTATCCAAGCATTCATTCCAAGTCCGATTCCCTGTGCATGTAAACCGACGTGCCGTTCGAAGAAACTTGAAATTGAATTACAACTGTGTGCAGTGTCTGAACAGTTGTCGATATAAAAAAAAAAAACCACGATCCAGACTGAACATTAGGGAAACTGCCGGGATATTACAAGATCTCCCACCGAGTCACGCTACGGATTTAGTTGTCATAATTCAAAAATAAATAAATAAAAATTCTTGTGCTGCCGATCTCACCGGACCGAAAATGCGTTGCAACCAGAACACAACACACCGAACCAGTCTCTAAACCGTTTATTATAATGTTGCTTTTACACCCTCCCTTCCTCCTACCCATCGGCCATGATTACAATATGATTCACATGGAAGTGGACACCTCCCCTCTTGGGCAAAAGAGCCAATTGGGGAGCGGGTCATGCACGTCTACAGGGAGGTTTAAGTTACGAAACATCATAACGACACAAAAAGATGCCTGTGTTAGAAAGACAAGTAAGGTAATGTGATCGACAAGAGCCTTTGACACAGTACACACAAATGTCTGTAAACTTTTCAAGTAAAAGGCATGTTTGCTGCTTGTGGACTTGTCGGGTGCTGGTTTTACAGCTTGAAGCACTTGTGTGGAGTTTAATAAGCATACATGCCATCTTAGTGGACCTAATCCTTTTCTGTGCAGTACAGTGCATGTGTCAACCTGTCCCTATTTCTTCTTAACTAAATACAAAAAAAAAAGGGAAACAGAAGGAATAACATCATGACACAAATACTTTGAATAAAAAAAAAAAGGGGAGGGGGGGGTACAGTTCTAAGTGCTGGGATTTAGAGGTGATGAAACGGGCTCATCTTAATGGAGTTGGCCTTCTGATTTGGACACTGTCTCGTCGTTGTCGTTTCCCGGGTTTTATGCCTTGGCGTTGATAATGTCAACAAACTCGGCCTTGAGGGAGGCTCCTCCCACGAGGAAGCCGTCCACGTCATGCTGGGAGGCGAGCTCCTTGCAGGTGCCGCCAGTTACAGAACCTGAGGAGGGAAAAAAAAGGAAGACAGAATGGCGAAATCAAAAGATGGCGGCAAAATCCCTGAGCGAATGCTTCCAAGCAAGCGCCAACAACTAATAAAGCAGGAAAAAGTGCAAAGCTGATTGACTTATTTGTTTCTCTCTTGCTGATAAGATGGACTGACCTCCATAGATAATCCTCACGGAGTTGGCCACTGCCTCAGACACGTGAGTCTTCATCCACTCCCTCAGTTTTGCGTGGACCTCCTGGGCCTGAGAGAAGACACGGGAAAACACACAGGTGTTGAGAGGAGGCGCTGAGGATCGCAACGCCGAGCCCCCAAACAACCGCAACGGCTCTGGACAATACTCACCTGCTGTGGGGACGCCGTCTTGCCGGTGCCGATGGCCCACACAGGCTCATAGGCGAGCACAACCTTGCTCCAGTCCTTCACGTTGTCTGAAAGAGGGACATGAGAGGATTTAAGGCGATACTTCACCTTGGGACGGCTGCTCTTATGATACCATCATCATCGATATGCAATATCACATCCCCTGGAATGTATATTACAAATTTTTTTTGAACTCGGATCCACTCAGATACAAGTTCACGGTGGGGGTGTCTGAAGAGTTTGGTACCTGCGATGACCTTGGTCTGAGCAAAGACCACCTTTTCGGTGATGCCAGCCTCTCTCTCGTCGAGCTTCTCGCCAATGCAAGCAATCACGCCGAGGCCATTCTCCAGAGCGTGGGCCGTCTTCTGACCGATGAGCTGTCAGCGCACAAGAAACAAGCATCCCATCACGCGGTGGCGTAAAATGAAGCCAATTGTGTTGCGGTTCTACACACGCTGAGGTTCAATCTCACAACTGGAACTCATTATAGCAAGCAAGATGAAAAACACACACACACACACAAAAAAAAAGAAAAGTCCAATTCATCAAGAATACCTCATCGTTCTCTCCGAAGACATGGCGCCTCTCAGAGTGTCCCAGGATCACCCAGTGCACGCCGCAGTCCTTGATCATCGCAGGGCTGCACAGAAAACATGCCAACAGTAAACACAAAACAAGGATGATCCACAGTCGGGTCGTTAAGGTCTTGAGCCAGATAATCTTGAGGGTTGATCAAGTCTTGCAAGACTGTCCGTAACGTGATTTTTCCTTTGAAAATAAATCAGTACTTACTGGAAAAAGGAACTAAGTTAACAGCTAATGTGGTATTAATGACACCTCATCATTATTAAAGCAAGGGTCGGTCAACTCCCCAAATTTTTTTTCTAAATCAGTGGTTATAAGTGGGGACACCACTTGTCCTTGAAGGGGTTCCTGATGTTCCCAAGTAAAATAAGGACTGACCTAATTCGTGCCACCAGAAATTCATCCATTAGACAATGTGCAAGAATAACCGTTGTCTTAATTAGTGTCACTGTCAACTATGTGTAGAAATTTTAATGCTAAACAACAAGAACCTTCCCACATAGCAGTCCCTGAGACAAAATCAGGTGGGGGTCTTAAAATGGAAGAAAAAAAAAAGTGAAAGAAATATAAGAGCCCATGCGGAACAGACATGGACCATACCTGATCTCCCCAGTGAAGGCCCCCTTGGGAACTTTATAGCAGTTCTGAGCAGCCACACCAATTTTAGCATCCATCTTGGACCTGGCAAAGTCCAGGTAGATTGATGGAGCGCCGCACACAACCTCTGAAAATTGGGAGAAAAAGAGTCCTCTGGGTAAATTCTTAAAAACTTAACCCTTATCACGTCTTATATCAAGTAGGAGTAAAAGACAAGCGAGCACCACTTCCATGACCAGTCCGTGTTACAAAATATTCCCATATTCGGAGACGGTGTTTACTCTGCGATTCTTTTGTATATTCAGGGTTACCAAATCAACCAAGTGCGAGTGGCAGCGCTGCGTGTCAGGACAATACCCTCACATTGTAGTCCTCATACTTATGAATGCGTAAGTAATCTGTGTGGTTTGGTATGGGCCAACATCAGCATGCTCCACATACTTAATATCAAGTACAGTAAGTCAAGACTGACATTCACTAGGTAACCGTATCTTGTGGTCCCGTGAGTCTATATTAAACGTCCCCAGTCAGGAAGGGCCTTGCTAAAGGTCATTCAGATCTGACAAGACGCAGTTCTCCCCCCCCCCGGATAAAGGTCTGAGTTCAACCTCCAAAAGGTCGCCGGCACGGCTGCATTCTGCAGGGGTCACAAAGGCGGCCTAGAGCAAAAGTTCAAAGGTCAACCCCGAGAGTCTGACTCGAAATAAGCCACGCTTTTATGACACGAACATAGGCTTTAAAGAAGAAGAAAGATGGAAGTCTGGCTTTGAATCGCGACATAGGAGGCAACGGGAGGGGGGGAGCGTGGGGGGGGGGTCAGGCATCCTGTCGGTGCGCCGCGAGAGGAAAGTTAAAGGGGGCGGGTCTTGCGGCGGCACGAAGTCCAAGGGCGTCCGTGTTGTGGAAACTTACAAGCCGGCTGCGCACACGGGCTTCTATCTAACTCGTACCAAAAATCACTGCGACTAATCAATACTCGTGGCCCGAATTAACCGATTATCGATAGCGTTCATCCGCGGATCCGCCTCGGGACTGCGGAAATAAGCACGGACGCGTTGCCATTAGGGCTCCTTTCTCTTTTTCCCCCCCCTTTTTCGTCCTCCTGCACCGACTTTTAATTTCTGTCTCCTGCACCGACCCGGACGCCGAGTGATCGGTGCGGGGATAACCTGCAGGCCCGCCCGCCCGCCCGGTAGTTCTCAGGAAGCAGGGCGCACATGTCCGCCTGCGGAGTGCGTAACGGACCTCGCAGCAGAGCGCAGGGGAGGCGGGAGGCTGCAGCCGCTGCAGCTACGTGCAGCTGGGAACGCGCACCGACGCCGCCGTGAGGCTCCTCCGGATCCGTCAGCGTTCCCCTGCCTGTCCGTCCTGCTCGGACGTAGTAGCGTGAGGATGACACGAACTCGGGACGAAATGGCGCGAGGCGGCGTTACAGACGCCCCATTGGCTCGTTCTTTTTTATTTTATTTTTATTTTTTTTAAATGAATGAACGAGCCATTTTGACCGCTGTTGAACGACCCCACCACCACCCCCACCACCCGGTTGAGAATCGATGCTTGGCTGTGCACCACCAACAAACACACCGACACGAGCGAGACGCTGCAACGAGCAGCCGCGACAGATTAAAACAGCGCTCATTTATTTTTCCGCAATTAACTGAAGGGGGGGGGGGGGAAGCTCGCCCGCATACACAGGCAAAGGGGTGTCAGAAGGAACATACCGACGTGGGGGTCCAACTTGGCGGTATTCAGGGTGTGGATGAGCTCCCCCAGGCTTTTCTTGTCGCCGTTCATCTTCCAGTTCCCACCTACGAAGAATTTCCTGGTCATGTTTGCGGTTGATGTGTTGCGCGCGGCTTGGTGCTGTGTGGCTGGAGGAGGACCTGGTCAGCGGGCAGGAGAAGAGCGGAGGAGACGGGAACGCGCTCCGTATTTATGGAGGGTTGGACCGCTTCGCCCCCTCCTCTCGGCGCGCCCCATTGGCTTACGCCGACACGCCTGCAACAGCGTCTCCCTATCACGGCCTGCCCTCCGTGCAGAAATATGATACGGAACAGGGGCCGATGTGCAGGGCTGTAGCAACCAGAGAGGCCTAGAGTTGATCCGCCACATGGGGAAGAGTGACAGAAGCCCGGTTAAGAGGAGAGGCGATGGTCATGGAGCAGCAGGATGGTTTCGTGCCACCAAAGAGCACCGCACATGTGATGTTTGCTTTGAGAGTGTTGATGGAGGAGTATAGAGGAGGCCAGAAGGAGTTGCATCGTGTGGATTTAGAGGAAGCGTATGACAGGGTGCCAAGAGAGGAGGTGTGGTATTATATGAGGAAGTCGAGAGTTGCGGAGAAGTATGCAGGGAGTGGTGCGGGATATGTATGAGGGAAGTGTGACAGTGGTGGTGTGTGCGGCTGGAATGACAGATGGGTTCGAGGGTCGGATCTGGGGCCCTTGTTTGCAGCGGTGATGGACAGGTTGACGGGCGAGATCAGGCAGGAGTCCCCGTGGACTATGACGTTCGCGGATGACATTGGGATCTGTAGCGAGAGCAGGGTGCAGGTGGAGGAGAGCCTGGAGAGGTGGAGGTATGCACTGGAGAGGAGAGGAATGAAAGTCAGCAGGAGCAAGACGGAACACATATGCGTGAACGAGAGGGAGGACAGTGGAATGGCGAGGATGCAAGGAGTGGAGGTGACGAAGGCGTATGAGTTTAAACACTTGGGGTCAACTGTCCAAAGTAACGCGTCTGTGAATGTTCTCATTCATCCAGGTCATGGTTATCCAAAGGAGTTGAATCAAGTGCCACTGGACTTGGTATAGTATATCCGTGAAGACGTTTCGCCCCTCATCCAAGAGGCTTCCTCAGTTCGTGCCTTTCTGACTAGACCAAGCTAGTCTGACTGGCCGGTGATGAGACTCCGTATTTATCCTCTATGAGTCGTTGTCAGAGCTATTGATATGCGTGGCTCTAAACATCTGATCACAAAGAGCCACGCAGTCCAGCTGCACTTGATTCAACTCCTTTGGATGTCCAAAGTAACGGGGAGTGCAGCAGAGAGGTGAAGAAGAGAGCGCACTGTGCAGGCAGGGTGGAGTGGGTGGAGAAGAGTGTCAGGAGTGATTTGCGACAGGAGGGTACCAGCAGGAGTTAAAGGGAAGGTTTACGAGATGGTTGTGAGACCAGCTATGTTATATGGGTTGGAGACAGTGGGCTGGAGGTGGCAGAGTTGAAGATGCTAAGGTTTGCATTGGGAGTGATGAAGAAGGGCAGGATTAGGAAGGAGGATATTAGAGGGACAGCTCAGGTTGGACGGTTTGGAGACAAAGCGAGAGAGGCAAGATTAAGATGGTTTGGACATGTGTGGAGGAGAGATGCTGGGTATATTGGGAGAAGGATGCTGAAGATGGAGCTGCCAGGGAAGAGGAGAAGAGGAAGGCTAAAGAGGAGGTTTATGGATGTGGTGAGGGAGGCTGGTGTGACAGAGGAAGAGGCAGAGGACAGGAAGAGATGGAAACGGATGATCCGCTGTGGCGCCCCCCAGCGGGAGCAGCCGAAAGTAGCAGTAGTAATGTGCATGAAAGTAGGGCCGTAGATATGATCGATACGGCATTATTGAAGTGTATACTGGTGTCATGGTGTGAGAGGGGGTGAGAGAGAGAGGGGGTGAGAGTAAAAGGAAAGGCAGTTGAATTAAACAAATGAATATCGAAGGTCTACAAGCAGGTTGAGTCAGTGAAAGGGAGTACAGCACTTTTTCCGAGGGAGACAATTGGGGTATTGTTGCTTTTTTGTTTTTTTAGAAATGAATTTAAACTCAACGCCAGTAGGTGGCAGTAATACACCGTGAAGTTGGGTGTCTTCCGGGAACCGAGGGCGTAAAATAAAGCGCTGTGATTGGAGGGTATGTGGCCTTACCCAGAATGCAACACAACCAGATTTATAAACTGGTGCCAAACATAAACATAAATTGAAATTAAATATGACGCTTGGTCTCGATTTACGTCGAGACATATTGTTTAACATATCGTATTTTAGCGGAAACGTGTGTGTTTGTTCGGCACCACAACAGGATTACATAGGCAGGATTGTCGTGTGTTGTCGGGTGGCGTCCTCCAGCAACAGGAATAAGCTCTTTTAGTATTTGTCCAGCAGGCTTCTTATAAAAAGAAGCCCACCTATACTGTCAAATATAAAACCATCTATTATAGATTTATTCAGTCACTAGTTGAATGAAGCAGTTAAAAATTTTAAGATTTCTAAACCGGTTAAAGAAGCGCAGCACTTTCTGGGTTTTTGGAAAGTATTTCTTCTTTTTTGTTTCAGGAACCAATCAAACTGAGCCCAATGAGACACTGACCCCATGGGAAGAACGTGGAGCTAAACCTGACGGAGAGACCCCCCCCCCTCTCAAATATAAGAGCCGGTCCCACTTCTTCCTGGGGTGGAAAAAACCATCACTAAATGATGGGACACCAGCAGAGCTTCTGGTGGGGGGGGGGCAGTGGTGAAGCAGCAGCTACAGCAGCGCCACACCAGCCGGTTTGCAAAATCTGGCGTTCGTGTGAATGGCGGAAAGGCTGGAGAACGCAGGAATTTGAATACACCTTTTTCAAATCCGGACGCAGCAAAGACGGCAAACTATCGCACAATAAGCCTCGTTAGTCACGCGAGTACAACCAGGCCGTCCATCTTGCAGGACAGAAGGACAAACGAGATGGAATCAGATGCCAGATGAGCAAGCGGGTTACAGACAAGGGGGAGGAGGGTGCAGACATGCTGCAAATGGGTTTCCCCAGACCCCTCGTTGCTACTTCAGTGTCTATATACTGGCCAGACAGCCGTGGTGAGGTGGGATGGTGCAACCTTCTCCAACAGAGAAGGGCGCACGTCAAAGGTTGCATTGTATCACCACGCTTGTTCACACTATACACAGAGCAAGTGATGCGTGAGGCAGATGCAGATGGATGTGGGGTGAGCATGGGTGGTTATAAAAATAGGCAATCTTAGATTTGCAGATGAAACGGTACTGGCAGCTGACGGACAGCAAGATCCAAACGAGATGTTGAGTCGAGTAAATGAGGCAGAGGGGGGGGGGGGAGGTTGCTCAGTTTGAATGTGAAAAAAGACAAAGTGCATGAAAGTGGGTGAATCAGATATTGCAATCTCAGCAGATGGGCCAGATGCAGAACATCTGGAGAGCTTCAAATACTTGGGTTCAGTTAAGAAAAATGACGGCGAGTGTACAGATGACATAACAATCAAAATTACTCTAGCAGAGAAAATAATGATGGAGATGGTACCAATACGGAAAGATAGGGGGATAAGAAAAGAAGTGAGAGTCAGTCTACTTAAAGCACTCGTCTGGCCAGTGTTGTCATATGGAGCTGAAAGTTGGACATGGAAGAAAGCGATGGTAAACAGGGTGGAGGCTGCAGAGATGTGGCTTTATCATAGGATGCTTCCCATAAGTTGGGCAGAGAAACGAACGAGTGCGAGCATCCTCAATGGATTAGGAACAAAAAGAGGACTAATGGCACATATCATAAAAAGAAAGCTATCATTCTTTGGGAATACCTGTCGTCCAAGTGGAAGTAAATGAACAAAGACAGCGATTTTGGGAACTACACCAGCAAAGCGCAAGAGAGGCCGACCAATAAGGCAGTGTCACGATGACGTCATAGAATGGCTTGGCCTGAAAATATCGGAGGCAACAGCATCAGCTCAGGACAGAGAGAACCGGAGTGGGCTTGTTTGGCATACATGTCGTGCTGACGGTGCTGGCAACCCTCGCTAACGAGGAAGCCTTGAAGCAGAAGAAGCATTCCAACTCATCCCCAGTAGGTGGCAGTAACACACCATGACGTTGGATGTCAAACGCCTAAAAGTTTGAAGAAGACGGGGCAAGACGATCACTGTCAGATCGGGTACGCGAACACGAAGCCGCTGCAGGGAAAAAATAACAAATAATAATAAATAACAAATAATAATATATAACAAGTAATAAATAGCCAGTTTGAGGAATCCTCCCGTGGCAAGGAAATGGGTAATCTTCCTCATCAGAGACTAAGAAAATGAACACACGGTCCGAACGTTCTCCGTTTACTTAGTTTTTGGATTTAAATAATATCAATCTGACTGGCTATGACGTCACAGTCCCCGGCTCGTTCTTCCGGCAACCGCTGGCGTACGTACAAGAAAGCGACGTGA
>NC_079219.1:8507253-8517253 GCF_029633865.1 Lampris incognitus | reverse complement strand
GGAGCTTATGGTTGTTCATGACGCGACTTTATAAAAAGCACGCTGTGTTTTGGCCCTCCACAACTCGGTAAGGGGAAGGGTTGTGTGTATGTGTCCGTGTGTGAGTGGGTTGGGGTTGTTGTCATGCTTCATTATTGCAGGTTTTGTATTTACTCTTACAGTATGCATTTTACATGTGGTTGCTTTATGTGCTGGGCTCGTCCATTGGTATGCACTTGAAGCAGAACCCTACTCTCGTCCACTTTAATAGATCCAAAGGTACTTCTGGGAAGGTACGCTCAGATTTATGCCGATCCCTCACTAGTTCTCTGGCCCCGTCGAGTCCTACCTTTTGAATCATGAAGCGTTTTCTCCACAAACTGGAATAAAACATGGAATAGTTTCAAAAGGATGCAGTATCGAGAAAGTCGACACAGCTAGGGCAAAATAACTGGACGGGTGGAACTTGGGTTGGATATGATGTGTAAATCTGGGTGGAATATCCATCCATCTATCCGTTATCTTAACCGCTTATCCTGCTCTCAGGGTCGCGGGGATGCTGGAGCCTATTCCAGCAGTCATTGGGCGGCAGGCGGGGAGAAACCCTGGACAGGCCGCCAGGCCGTGTGCGTCGGCCCCTGGGTGGAATATAATATATACATTTAGGTGGAATAAATTGTGTACTTCTGGGTGTCCTGAGATGTAAACACCATTTTGCACAATAGCAAGGACCCTGTTTTGATTTGATATACTTTATTGATCCCCGTGGGGAAATTCATGCGCTGCATTTAATCCCCGGGCAGCCGCCGTGCAGCGCCCGGGGACCAACTCCCGTTCGTCTCGCCATGCCTTGGTCAAGGGCACAGACAGGAGTATTAACCCTAACATGCATGTCTTTTTGATGGTGGGGGAAACCGGAGCACCCGGAGAAAACCCACTGCAGACACAGGGAGAACAGAGGATGGCCTGGGGTGGACCCCCAAGATTGGACAACCCCGGGGTTTGAACCCAGGACCTTCTTGCTGTGAGGCGACAGCGCTAACCACTGGGCCACCATGCCACCCAAGTATTTTGGAGTGTCTCATCACATGATGAGAGATTCGCCAAGTTGCACATGTAAGGTCCCCATGGAGCTCGATGTGTTAATGCACTTCCTGTGTTTCTCTCAATAGTGGACACAGGGGCCTACCCCTTACTGTCACGTGCGTTAATATGAACGGTTTGCACTGCACTGGGAGTAGAGGGAGAGAAAGAAACAAACGTGCTCACTTGACAGTAGCCCTGTCCCCCCCCCCCACCCCCCCAAGCTATGCAGTATGTTAAAACGTAGGCGCACAGCAGAAGTTAAGAGTGACATGAGATAAATACAAAAGCAAATTGGAGGGATGGCAGGCAAAATGGATTTGGAAGAGACTGCGAGGGAGAGCGTGTGCGGGAGACAGCTGGTGAAGTGGTGGCAGAGATGGAGAACAAGTGGAGGGAGGAGGGGGAGCAGGCGGGCAGGGATAAAGAGCGGAGAGCCGAGGACAGGTGCAGACAGAAAAACCGTACTCTTCCCTCGACAAGAATTGGTGTCACGATTAATTCTGCCGGCTCTCAGCGCACTTAACAGGAGGGGCCAGCTTTTGTTGGATCTGAAATGAGCATGACAAATAAGAATGGAGCTGCTGCAGCATTTACAATTTTAGGCAGGGATTTTAAGAAAAATATCCACCGGTTTGATCCTCTGTAATGGCTGGTGAAAGCACAGTGAGGGCAAATGGAAGCAAGAGTGACGTTGAGCTAGGCTAAAGGGGGCTTAATCTTTTTTTTTTAGTCAGGTGCTCAAACGAGAAATCCACTCTTCTAGGCTCATCGAAACATGATGGTATTCTTGTAACATACAAAATAACTTGGTGCTTTTTGGCGCTTTTTATCCAAAGCACCTTTAGAGCATGGGAGGTCCCAGCGGGGATCAAATCCCTCTACCCGGCCAGTGTTTGTTGCGAGTTCCTCCCATGATGCTCTACAGGACCACATGGGAACCTGGGAGCAAAGCCATGTTGTATAGGGGCTGGCCAGCAATGTTTTCAGCACAGATTCAGTGCTAAAGCGTTGCCTTTCTAAACGCTATCCTCCCTTGCAACAACGCCTAGATTGGCCTTTGAAATAGTCACTTAAAACGATTGTACCGATTTCTGGATAAATTCCAGGTGACATTTTGAAACACTGCATCGGCTCTATTGTTTGGGCCAAGGAGGGGGGGGAGTAAAGGAGGAGTGGGTGTGTGTGTGTGTGTGTGAGAGAGAGAGAGAGAGACACTATAAGGCTGACTAGTCATAGGGGGACCCTGCCGCAACCCTAATTTAGACACAATTCCTCTTCCCTGGAGTCTGCGTATTTAACACACACACACACACACACACACACACACACACACACACACACACACACACACACACACACACACACACTTGCAAATCGAGAGTATGGATTGGTTGGTGGAGGCCTACTTTCATATCTACCCTCCTCGTACCGTAAACATGGGACAGACACCTTTATGCTGGGTTGCAAAGAAAACCCTTTCACTGAAGCCAAATAGACTTAAAATGGCATCTATTCATGTGTGTGTGTGTTTGTGTGCGTGCCTGGAACACAGTAACCATGACACATCCAGTGATTGCGTATTTTTGGGAGTACGTATTTACTCCAGCACAAACAGCATCTGCAGTTTACAGAAGCGAGACACAAATTAGGCTGCTGCACCAAAGGGAGAGGGGTGCCAATCTGTCCCCCGGTCTACATTCATGGCTCCAAGGAGGAGTTGTCATTCCGTTGTGTCGCTTTGTCACTCATACCCGCCTCTCCGCCTCCTCCCGCTCGTCGTTCTCCTCCTCCTCTTCATCTAATTTCCTTCCCTCCACTCCTCCGCTTCCCTGCATCCTCCGTCGTCCTTCCCAGCGTGGCCTCCACCTGTTCGGCCCTGCAGTCACCGTTCTCCACTCCGCCAGGGTGTGTGTGTGTGTGTGTGTGTGTGTGTGTGTGTGTGTGCGCGCACCCCTCTCCCTCCTGCTGTGATGCGTGGAGCCGTTGACTGGTGATTTGTAGTGTGGAGTGAGAGTCTTGGACGGACGCTGGCCGTTGAAGGGCAAACGCCGGTGAATCGTGGCAGAGGCGTTGTGACGTGGCTGTGGGAATGGGGACAGGAGCAGCTCTGAGGGAGGGGAGGAAATGTCAGTGCAGTTAGAGGCTCAACACACACACACACACACACATACACACACACATACACATGCACACATACAAGCACGTGTATACACACACAAACGCATACTTGACTGTACTGACACCTCAGCGTTCTTACACACTTCACTGAATACAGTTCCGAGCAGCACCACTGACATCATCCAACCCCCGCTTTCTCCCCCTCCCTTTCTTTTCCTCTCTTCCTCCCTCTCCCCACTTCTCTCTCTTCTTGACATTGCCTTTTCCTGCTTGTCCTTCCTGCTGCCTCTGTTTTCCTTTTCTCTCTCCATTCTCTGGGTCTGTGTCTTGTTCTTCTTTCTCACCTATGTATTCCTTTCTTTCCTTCTCCTTCCCTGCCCCCCCCCACCACCCTCCTCCTCTACAGAACCCTCAGTGAACCCATCCAATGCCGGCGTGGTGGCGGGGGCTGTGATTGGCTCCCTGCTGGCCCTCCTCCTGGTCGCAGCTCTCATCGCTGTTCTTGTGACCCGAAGCCGCAGGCAACAGCAGGGTTACCGTGCCAACAGCGGCGGCGACATGAAGTCGCGCATATTCGGCGGAGGCAAGAAGGCCAGCAAGAACGGCACTGGGGCCGGTGCAGGCAGCGGGGGCATCGGTAACAACAACGGGCCCATCTACGTGTACAACGACGGCTCTGCCCACCAGGGCCTCGGAGAGAAAAACAACCACCACCACCAGCCGCTCACCATAGGGGGGCGGCCCGAGGTGGCGGCCACCACACCCACCGCCCAGGACATCCTTCTGAGCGCCGAGCTGGACGAGGCGGAGAGGAGGAAGTTTGATGAGCTGGAGGAGGAAGAGGAGCGGTATGACCACTTTGCTGGAGGGGCTCCCATCCTCCAGCTCCGCCCACCCCATGACCAGGACGATATAATTGGTGGTTACCTGGATGATGACATGGAGTCCCAGAGGGATGGCTCCGTCATCTCACGGACTGCCGTTTATGTGTAGAGGAACGGAAGAGCAAAGGTGGAGGAGAAGCTGAAATGGAGGGATGGAGGAGGAAGAGAATTCTAGAGAATTCATCTGAGGATTTTGCGAATTGGGGGGAGGGTCCCCAAAAAAAATACCACTTATTTTTAAAAAGAGATTCTAAATATAATAAACAGCCACAGCGCAGCCCCAGAAAGGAGTGAATGAACTGTTGATGCGGGAGTGGTGGAATATTCCACAAGAAGGTTTGCGGGGGAGTGTTAATGAGATGGTGTCTGCCCCATAAGTACAAAAAATTCGAACTCTGTGTTTACCAAACTTAGGAGAAAACGATCCTTTCCAAACAAATGTCTCTTCAATCGCTTTTTCTCATGCTACTGCTATCGCGGAGACCTTGACGAGGACTCTGACAGACTTGACTAAAGACAAAACGGAAAGAGTAGAGTGTGGGAGTGGAATAATGGCATCATGATACAAGCCTGGCTTTAGAGGAGGTATCTCGCTAGCATACTCGTTCTTATCTACACCAAAACGGCACAAGTGGAAGGGGCATGCTGCCTTCTTAGTCCTATTCTCCTGTGGGACACTTTTTTGTTTCGGTCATGTTATGCTGTGAGAACGAGTTGGGGAGAAGGTTTCGAGGGCAAAGACGGAAGCCATCACAAATTGACGAAAAGGGAATGATGTGTTTGCTATTGTCTGCTGTATCAGGTCCTCTGTCTGTCATCTTGTTTTTTCCCAGTCCCTTCATCGCCCAGAGAAACCCCCCCCCCCCCCATATCTCTTCAGCATTTTTCTCCCTCATTCAAACTGATTATATGAGCAGTAGGGCTGGGCAATATTGACAAAATCAAATATCACATTATTTTGGACTGAATACCCTCAAAATTGATCATTTGAAGATAGTTTGGGAATGACTATTGCTGATGTTTATTCACAAGTTTTTTTAGGGAGTTTTTCCTTATCTGATGCGAGGGTCTAAGGACAAGATATTGTGTTGCTGTAAAGCCCCTTGAGGCAAATTTGTAATTTGTGATATTGGGCTATACAAATAAAATTGACTTGACAAGAAAATTTTGAGAACTGGGTGTCCAGGTAGCGTAGCGGTCTATTCCATTGTCTACCAACAAGGGGATCGCCTGTTCGAATCCCCATGTTATCTCCAGCTTGGTCGGGAATCCCTACAGACACAATTGGCCGTGTCTGCGGGTGGGAAGCCGAATGTGGGTTGTGTCCTGGTCGCTGCACTCGCGCCTTCTCTGGTCGGTTGGGGCGCCTGTTTAGGGGGGAGGGGGAACTGGAGGGAATAGCGTGATCCTCTCACGCGCTACGCCCCCCTGGCGAAACGCCTCATTGTCAGGTGAAAAGAAACGGCTGGCGACTCCACATGTATCAGGGGAGGCATGTGGTAGTCTGCAGCCCTTCCCGGATCGGCAGAGGGGGTGGAGCAGCGACCAGGACAGCTCAGAGAGCGGGATGATTGGCCAGGTACAACTGGGGAGAAAAAGGGGCGAACACATCCTCAGTGGAGGAGGTAGAGTCTGAAGTCTCAGGGGAAGCCCCACCCATATCCCTGGCAGAGGTCTCTGAGGTAGTTAAAAAGCTCCTTGGTGGCAAGGCGCTGGGTGTGGATGAGATTCACCCTGAGATGCTCAAGGCTCTGGACATTGTTGGGCTGTCTTGGCTGACACGCCTCTTCAGTGTCACGAGGGAGGTCGGGGACAGTACCTGTGGAGTGGCAGACTGGGGTGGTGGTTCTCATATTTAAAAAGGGGGACCAGAGGGTGTGCTCCAATTATCAGGGCATCACATTACTCAGCCTCCCTGGGAAGGTTTACTCTAGGGTGTTGGAAAGGAGGCTCTGACCAATTGTCGAACTTCAGATCAAGGAAGAACAATGCAGATTCCATCCTGGCCGTGGAACAACGGACCAACTCTTTACCCTTGCGGAAGTGCTGAGGGGGGCGTGGGAGTTTGACCAACCAGTCTACATGTGTTTTGTGGACTTGGAGAAGGCTTATGACCGTGTACCCTGGGGCACTCTGTGGGGGGTATTGTGGGAGTATGAAGTACCGGAGCAGTTGCTACAATGCATCTGGTCCTTGTATAACTGAAGTGAGTGACTTTGTGCCGAGAATGCGGACACAGCTAACACGTTTCCAGTAGGTGTCGGACTCCGCCAAGGTTGTCCCTTGTCTCTGATTCTATTTGTGATATTCATGGACAGGATCTCAAGGTGCAGCCAAGGTGAGGAGTGTGTCTGTTTTGGGAACCTCAGAATTGCATCTCTGCTCTTTGCAGATGATATGGTTTTGTTGGCTTCATCAGAACACGACCTCCAGCGCACACAGGGGCGGTTTGCAGCTGAGTGTGAAATGGCCGGGATAAAAGTCAGCACCTCCAAGTCTGAGACCCTGTTTCTCTACCGGAAAATGGTGGATTGCTCCCT
The DNA here is from genome assembly GCF_029633865.1 of Lampris incognitus. NCBI lineage: Eukaryota > Metazoa > Chordata > Actinopteri > Lampriformes > Lampridae > Lampris > Lampris incognitus. The sequence goes on along the minus strand of NC_079219.1, from coordinate 8,510,646 downwards.
CCGGGTTGGGGATGAGTTGTCACCTCAAGTGAAGGAGTTCAAGTATCTCAGGGTCTTGTTCACGAGTGAGGGTAGGATGGAGCGGGAGATTGACAGGCAGATTGGTGCAGCATCAGCAGTAATGCGGACATTGTACCGGACTGTTGTGGTGAGGAGGGAGCTGAGCCGGAAGGTAAAGCTCTCAATTTACCAGTCGATCTTCGGTCCAACCCTCACCTATGGTCATGAGCTTTGGGTAGTGACCGAAAGGGTGAGATCGTGGATACAAGTGGCTGAAATGAGTTTCCTCTGTAGGGTGTCTGGGCTCAGCCTTAGAGATAGGGTGAGGAGCTCAGAGTAGAGCCGCTGCTCCTTTGCATTGAAAAGAGCCTGGTTCGGAGGAGGTGGTTCGGGCATCTGATTAGGTTGCCTCCTGGGCGCCTTCCTTTGGAGGTTTACCGGGCACGGCCAACTGGGAGGAGACCCTGGGGTAGACCCAGAACTCGCTGGAGGGATTACATGTCCAATCTGGCCTGGGATCACCTGGGATCCCCCAGGAGGAGCTGGAGAGCATTGCTGGGGAGAGGGATGTCTGGCGTGCCCTGCTTAGCTTGCTGCCACCACAACCCGACCCCAGAGAAGGAGCTGAAGATGAATGAATGAATTGCCATAACCAAAGTCCCAGATGACATCTAGTCTCATCACAATATTGATATTACACGGGTATATTGCCAATCTAACAAATAGCACAGTTTAGTCACTCTTGAATTTCCTAGTAGACTAAACATGAATCAGGTGTCTGCTAGCAAACACCAAAAAAGGTGCAGATGAGGTTTGAGAGCTCAAGTTTGAACTTTATCCATACAAGGTGCTCCACATGCATACAGTGCCTGGAGGTGAGGGAGGGAATGAGGTGTAGCCGATCTGACAGGGTCGAGGGAGAGCAAGAGGGATGGAGGAGCGGAAAGGAGCACGTCTCTTCTTTCCTCTTCCTCCTCATCCCCCTCGCCTCAGAGCTCTCCTGACAGGAGGAGTTTGATTGGTAATGAGCCGTGAAGTCGCCCGCTTAGCGGGGACCAACAGATTGCCACCTCTTATCGTTTATGACGTGGCGATTCCGCCCCTATCCACTTATTTCTCTATCGCTCCACCTCTCAGTCTCTCTCCCTCTCTCTCTTCATCGTTCTCTCTGTCTCGTGCCGTTCCTCTCTCCTGTGCTGTTTATGAGGAGTGTGATTTATCCAGGGCAGCGAGGGGGTCATGGCTAAAGAGAGCAAACGAGTATTTCACTGGTCCCGATGTGTCAAACGCCCCACTTACTCTCCTCTCCTCTACTCTAGCCTGCCCTACTACGGCAGGCCTGACTAATCAACCCTAAGTGGCCACGCTCACTCTGTTGCACATACACATCCATGTAACTTTCTTGATTGTTAAAGCCTTCTGCCATACTTGGATGTCCACGTGCAACGCCTCCCAACATGTGGCCTTGCTAGGTTAAACAGGTTTTACAGGGGGATGTACTATTGTATTATCTCCCCATCAGTGGACAGTGTGTTGTGTAGTTAGTGGATTGGGAGGTACCTTTACTGCATTTATATAGCGCTTTTCTAGTCTGCTGACCACTCAAAGCGCTTTACAGTGTATGCCTCACATTCACACACTGATGGTGGAGGCTGCCATGCAAGGCGCCAACCTGCTCACCTGGAGCAGTTAGGGGTTCAGTGTCTTGCTCAAGGACACGTCGGCACACTCTCCGGAAGAGCCGGGGATCAAACCAGGAACCCTCCGATTACTAGACGACCCGCGCTATCTCCTGAGCCGTGCCGCCCTGAGATGTTAAAGGTTGCGTCCACAAGAAAGCAACGGGAGTGATATTGACTAACGGGCAACCAATGTTAAGAGTAGGCCTTTATGATTCAGCCGCAGGGCTGATTGTCTACTGACTGTTTATTTATGTCACTAACGAGCCACCGGAGGCCAGCGCTGGCAAATCTGAGGCTCTCTTGGTGTGTGTGCACACGTGTGTGCGTACATGCCTGCGTGTGTCACTGTTTAACGAGCCACCAGGGTGCTGTGACCCGTTATCTTCTAGGGGGATAGTCCTGGCTCCTCGAGTCATGCCTTGCCTGGCCTCCCGGCCTGGGAATTGACCCATTCATGACTAACCTTTGACCCGGCAGCAAGCTCGTGCTGCAGGGCTGTTATTGGTTGTCCTGACTCATCATCAAAGCCTGGCGTCAGAACTGGGTTGCGGTCTGCCACAGGTCACGAGATCAAATGCCAGGCGCCACAATGCCTAGGGCAGGGATGACCATGCCCGACTGTATCTCTGTTCATGGGCATTTAACTCCCAGATTATGGATTTCACACGCACACGAACACACATGCGCACACGAGCGATGTCCATACGAGGCGATATCTCTGCCCTTGTGGGGATCCTTGACCTTGAGAGAGAGAGACGGGATAGGGGGATAGAAAGAGGAGGGAGGAACTTGAGAACTGAACAGCGCCACGATCTGCGGGTCATATTCCGCTAAGACAAATGGATTTGCCGTCTTAATCACTTAAGCCCAAACTCTAACCCCTGTCAACTCTGGGTACATTTATTCAATACGGTTCATTTGTGATGACCACTGGAAAAAAAATGTATTGCTTATTTTATTTTATTTTTTTGCACTTGTGTGTATCACCGCGACAGGGCACACCCTCATTTTCAATCCATGTGTAAGAAAAGAAAAGAAATTCCCTCTTTTTTTGGAGAAATGCGGATGAAATACCTTCCGTGGGGTGGGGGGTGGGGGGGGGGAAATATGGCTAAAGAGAAATTGTTGTATGTACATTTTGGTGTAAGGTATCTGTATACTATATATGTAAGCACTATTATTTTTCTTGTGAAAATGTGGATATTTATCAAATTGTAAATATCAGATTAATAGAGCCGGTGTCGTGGAACTAGAGAATGACTTCACGGTTTGGCTTCGGGGTCAAAGTTCAAGTGTTTCGGAGGGCATTCAGAATGTAATTTCCAGTCTTAACAAAACACCCGGGCTGCTCAGGTGTCGCTAGATACTAAACTCGCCACATTTAGCTCACCTAAAGGAGGCCTGTGAATTGTATTTTAAGTATATTATATTTTCGTGACGGCTGAAAGACTGAACTGCCGCGTTCCCGGCGAGTTGCAAACTTAATTTCCCAACTTTGCCTGCTTTTCCACCATGCCTATAATATTATTTCTTCTTCTTCTTCTTCTTCTTCAAACTGTTGTTTTCTCGCTCTGACAGGTAGATTTTAACTTGCGGAGGCGGTGATCTGCACCGCCTCTGAGTCAGCTATGTGTGTGCGTGTGTGTTTATGTGATGCTCAGGGGCTTCGGGGGCGTCTCGCTGCTGTTGGCGCTGTAATCCGAGCAGCCAC
>NC_079219.1:8487253-8502253 GCF_029633865.1 Lampris incognitus | reverse complement strand
GCGGTGACTAATTTTACACGGTGTCGCATACTTGTAGGAGTCGCCCCCGATACGCCTGACTTTTAACTTCTTTTTCCAGTAGAGGAAATTGAAGCCCGGTGGATTTGGCTCGCTACTAACATGACGTAGTCACAATATTTCAGTCTGATGTTAACAGTTAACAGTGCTTAATGGTCGTATGGAGGCTGGGGAAATTTTTTACCCCCCCCCCCCTTTTATTCTCCTCAATTGTACTTGGCCAGTTACCCCGCTCTTCCGAGCCGTCCCGGTCGCTGCTCCACCCCCTCTGCCGATCCGGGGAGGGCTGCAGACTACCACGTGCCTCCTCCCATACATGTGGAGTCGCCAGCCGCTTCTTTTCACCTGACAGTGAGGAGTTTCGCCAGGGGGACGTAGCGCGTGGGAGGATCACGCCCCCTCCCCCCCCGAACAGGCAGCCCCGACCGACCAGAGGAGGCGCTAGTGCAGCGACCAGGACACATACCCACATCCGGCTTCCCACCCGCAGACTGTGGGGACGCCCGACCAAGCCGGAGGTAACCGGATCCCCGTGTCGGTATGGAATAGGCCGCCACGCTGTCACGCCAAATTGTGTCCGGGCTGCCAACATGTGTCCGGGTGACGTCATCGCAATGCGATCGTGCCCGGTGCGGGATTCGATACGGGGTGTACCGCACCACAAGGTGACACCGTTAACCGCTCGGCTAAAGGGTCAGACCCGTTAGCTAGGGGGCTAACGTGTCTTATTAGTAGTTTACAGTCGTCACCCTCTCCCAAAGCGCGCCCTCGCGCTTGTTATTCCCACGCTCCAAAGAGACTTCCGAGGATCTGCACACTTCCGGATCCCGCCGCTGCCACCAATGTAACCGGTTATTTTCTTGCCCGGTGCGGGATTCGATACGGGGTGTACCGCACCACAAGGTGACACCACTAACCGCTCAGCTAAAGGGTCAGACCCGTTAGCTAGGGGGCTAACGTGTCTTATTAGTAGTTTACAGTCGTCACCCTCTCCCAAAGCGCGCCCTCGCGCTTTGTCATTCCCACGCTCCGAAGAGACTTCCGAGGATCTGCACACTTCCGGATCCCGCCGCTGCCGCCAATGTAACCGGTTATTTTCTTGCCCGGTGCGGGATTCGATACGGGGTGTACCGCACCACAAGGCGACGTCGCTAACCGCTCGGCTAAAGGGTCAGACCCGTTAGCTAGGGGGCTAACGTGTCTTATTAGTAGTGTACATTCATTTCAAAAGTAGCTCGTTACATTACTACGGTTACTTCTTGAGAAAAGTAATGCGTTAGAGCATTTTAGCGTTACCGAAGATGAGAACTCCTTACAGATTCGTTGTGCACGTTGTCCAGAGTGTGCGCAGCCTGCTGTACGCCTGCCTTGGAGGGTGTTGTCTCTACCGTCATTGTGTAGCTTAGTTCATGGCCCCGCAGGCTGTTAACAGGAGGGAGAAACACAGTATCCCCTTTACACCTCTTTATTAAAGATTTATGTTTGGTAAACATGAAATGAATACGCACACAGTGGATAACCCAGGAACAACGTTTTGGGCAGCAGAGACTGAGGAGTTGCCTAAGAACTGTTGTTGCGATGCCAGAATAACATCTTTTTGCCAGGAAGTGATAAATGAATCATTGGCTCGGTCCAACTTCAAACTAGGACAACCAGGACAACCACTCCTCCTTTACACAAGTACATCAACCAAAAGCAGCACGCAGCAGCCGCAGCACCGGTGAATGCACTTCTGTCGCTCGAGGTGAAAAATAATTGTGCCGCCCGTCTATTTGAAACGTGCCATACCGGCAACAACACACAAAGGCCAGTACGCATAATGCAGATACTCTAGTGCGACGCCAGTGTGCTCACAGTCTCAACAATATTAAAGTATGCATGACGCAGTATGCTGGCATTTTGCAGATCCATGTACAGATAACACATGAAACAGATCTGCATAGTGACTCCAGTTTCAAGATTCGAAACCATTTATCGTTACGTCTCATTAGCCAAGTACAAGAGAGCAGTGGCGGCTGGTGCTAAAAATGTTTGGGGGGGGGGCAATTAAGCTTGGCACAGCAGACCTGACAGCTGCTTTAATGTCCACACAGTCACAGTGTTATTAAGAAGGACAATGTAGCCAATAGACCCCCCCCCCTCTTTTATTCTCCCCAGTTGTATCTGGCCAATTACCCCCCTCTTCCAAGCCGTCCGGAGTCGCTGCTCCACCCCCTCTGCCGATCCGGGGAGGGCTGCAGACTACCACATGCCTCCTCCGATACGTGTGGAGTCACCAGCCGCTTCTTTTCACCTGACAGTGAGGAGTTTCGCCAGGGGGACGTGGCACGTGGGAGGATCACGCTATTCCCCCCCAGTTCCCCCTCCCCCCTGAATAGGCGCCCCGACCGACCAGAGGAGGCGTTAGCGCAGCGACCAGGACACATACCCACATCCGGCTTCCCACCCGCAGACACGGCCAATTGCGTCTGTAGGGACGCCCAACCAAGCCGGAGGTAACACGGGGATTCGAATCGGCGATCCCCGTGTTGGTAGGCAACGGAATAGACCGTTAAGCTACCCGGACGCCCAGCCTATAGATTTTATCAGGGTTCTTAGACGGTGGATGATTGACAGTCGAGACGAGGCATCGTGGTGGGCGTGAACATGATTGACATCCCCAAGAATTGTCCGATCACGTTAGTCCAGATTCACTGCCAATAAAAGTGGGCGTGTCTGTGGCTCACAGAACTGCGGCCCATGGAAAATCTGAAGAAACCAATCAGGCAGCAGTCTCAGGTCGCCTGCTCGCCACAAGTTTGAGGCCTTACATAAGGTGTCGTTGGGCCGGCGCCCCTCACCCAGGAAGTATATGTATTCAGACAGAAATCAACCAAACACCATTTGGAACCAATAATTAATGGCTGCTGACAGACTGAAAACACTTTTATGTCATAATTATACAACTAAATTATATTTAACATGTTTAAGTAGATTTTCATCTCTTGATATTTGAAGGGGGGGGGCGGCGCCCCAGCGCCCTCTACTGGCCAGCCACCACTGCAAGAGAGTAAAATTCTTGTGCTCCTCCTCCTCCTCCTCCTCCTCCTCGATAACCTGGTTCCAAATCCTTTACAGCCAAGTCACGACGGCACATACAGCTATTTTCCAGATAATCCAATTTCAGCTCCTCAAACTAAATAATACCGGCGCAAACACCACTTTCTCGTGTGTGTCAAACACACACATGAAATGTGCGCAAGCACACATCATCAGCAACTTAAACAGTGACTAGAGAGCAAATAAAGCCTACCTTCCAGAAGTGGACATAGAGGGCCTTCGTTGCACCAAAGGTCTTGACTGCATCCTCAGTTTCGATTCTCTGTGCCGGCTCGTGTTCTGCGGACACTGTTGCCGGTCCGTTCAGTCTGTCTTGTTTCATTTTGCTACCGCAGAGGTAGATTTATATTAGTGTCGACTTGTTTGGACGTGCTGCAGTATTTCCCTATCCGATTCCTCACGTTGCATATTTTATTTCTCGAAGACGATCGAAATTGTTGTCAGTTATGAGCTACCATTGCATAAACATGACTCGACCTCAACTTATGCAAATGAGTCTGTCCGGCGCAACGCACCCTGTCAAACTAGGCAGTGCTGATCATATGTGAATCAAGATTCTGTTACTGTATTGCCTATTGCTTTTATTTATCTATCTATCTATCTATTTATTCATTTTGATTTCCCCTTTCTTCCCAATTGTACACGGCCAATTACCCCACTCTTCTAAGCCGCTATGCTACACAGACGCCCCTGCATTGCCCATTTCTCATCTCAGATGTTCTCAGAAACATATTTTAGTGTACTGTTTAGCTGTAAAATGAGACCCAGACACCATGTTGAAAACAAACCAAAACCAAGCACTGCCAACCGGCCGGAGCATTCAGTGTTCTGGTGCATCCAGATGCATCCTCACTGGATTCGGTTTCTCAACCTTCAATAACCTTCAATAGCGATACATGTGTAAATATGGTAGTATTTTAACAGTAACAGTAGCAGATTGCTTATTTGAAATAGTAACTAAGTACTTGATTACTTGAATTGCAAAACTACCGCGCTAGGTTACTCGTTACAACAAAAAAGTAATTTAAGTACTCTAGCACGTTTTGAGTAACACGTTACGCTTTACCCCCATCACTGGCTGCAATTAGATATACATGACCTCATTGCTGTGTCTTGCAAAAACCTGTTTTTCCTCCGCACCTCTACATCTCTCACTGCTCTCTTCAGAACAAATGCGCTAGCTATAAGAGGGTCAACGTAGATCTTTGCAAAAAGAGGCAGCGCTTACGCAAAATGAGGTTGTTCCTCTGTGAAACGCCACCGCTTTCATCCACAGGGCTGCGCAAAGGTCGACAAAAAATGAGAAACTCCTCGTAGCTGCTTTAGAGTGGATTGGATTGGATTTATTTGAAAGTTAAAATAAATACATGCACATTTCGCTCAAGCTGAAGCCCAGCACATACATTTAAATAGCAATAGAGGATAAAAACACAGTAAAGTCAATGACTTACTTCCACTGTGGTCCTCTTAAGAACAAAACAATACATAAAAAATGCATACGTTACATAATGCGTATGTTAGAAAAAACACCTATGTACAAATGTAGGTTATCACACCAGTTTTTTTCTGATGATTTAATGTGTTATTTTGATTCTGTGGTTTTTATTGACACTGGTTGACCATTCCCATTAAAAGAAAAAGTGCTTTTTCCTATCAATGTCCTAAGACTATGGGTTATCACATCCGTGTCACTGGTTCTGGTCCTATAATTATGGTAGTCACTGACTCGTGTGAAGTAGCCTCTAAAATAATTGGGTGCATTGTCAAAAATGACACCGTGAACCACACTCAACTTCATTATGGCCACACTATCCTCTACAGTGAGCCATCCAAGCTCTTTGAATTGTTGGGCCGTCAAGTGAGTGCGTAAGGGAAATTTCAGTACCACTCTGATAAATGTACTCCGCACTGTTTGTAATCTGTAGATCGAATAGATATGTATATAGAGATTTAGAGACGTCGCTGTACCAGCTTGTGCATGCATAATCAAAGTTGCATTGGACCAAAGTATTTGCCGTGGTTGATACATGTAAAAACCTGTATTTACAGGATAAAAACCTTATCTTATTGTGGAATATTTCTAAAATGTGTAGTGCCAGATTCTCACCAGAGATTACGCTGTCCAGTTTACAGCCAAGATAGTTCACAGACTCTTTGGCGGTTATTTCAGTACCTTGGGCTGTGACATGCTGGGAACAGGAGAAATTTGGATTCTGTGTCTCGAGCAAAAAAAAAACAAACAAAAAAACTGTGCTTCAGTTTTGCACGACCATAAAGACAATTTATTGTCTGTCAGCCAACAACTGATGCTTTACAGCTCCAAGCTGTAAAGTTTTGTCTTTATTTGAGACCGCTGATGCTGAATCATCGGCATATAAGAAAAGCTGACAGCATGCGGAGCTCATGCCATTGATGTAAAGGAGGAACAGAAGTAGACCCAGCACGCACTTCCCTGCGGTACTCCACAGTGGACCTCCCCTGCCTCAGACAGTCTCATTTACATCAACACACTGTACTCTGAGAGAGATGACTTTATCCAGTCAGAGAATCCCATGGACCTCAATTTATATAAGATATTATGGTCCACTGTATCATAAGCCTTTTGAAGGTCTAGTAATACCATACTACAGGGTCTGCCCTGATCACTTTTTTATTTTAATACAATTTGCAAAGAAGAGTAGACGTGTCTGTAGAATGATTTTCTGAATCCTGATTGGTTATCAAAAATAAGATTTTGTTTATAGATGTACTGCCCTTCTTAAACAATGGCACTACCCCAGCATGTGTCATCTCTTGTGGCACCTTGCCCAACTCAGTAGACAGGTTTATGATATGTGGTACAAATTAACAAATCTGATTGGCTGCATCATTTAAGAGCCTTGCTGGAATGCTGTCTAAGCTGGTTGCTGTAGACTGTTGTAGACCCAATAATATTTTTAAGACCATTGTTTGTGGAAGTCTAGTCAGGTTAAAAGAATCTGCCTGTATGCCTTTGGACGAGTAAGAAGTGTGCACTTGTTTCTGATCAAATCTACCCGGGTGAGCAGGTAACTTTTCAACCGGTCTTGTAGCAGTGGAAGTAAAAATTAATTGAAGCGGTTAGCCACCTGCACTTTTTCAGAGATTATTTTGCCATTTGTGTCTAACCCAATTCTCTGATTTTTAGTTTGTTGGTAGCCCCACACTGGTTCAAAAAATGCCAGAGCTTTTTGGGGTGGTTCTTGTTCTCAGTGATTTCATCCTTAAAATAGGTCTTCTTGGCTACCAGAACATTTACCTCACCTCATTTCTCAGTTTCTTGAAATCATTGAAAGGTGCAAGGTCTCTGTGTCTGTTGTCATATTTAAGCAATTCATTCCTTTGATTAATATCAGTAAGGGTTCCCTGATTAATTCAGGGTGTCTGTCCTCTGTTTAATTCTGACAACTTTGGATGGGGCCACTTTGTTGATCACATTTAAAATTTTAGTTTTGAAAATATCCCATGCCACATCAACATCTGAACAGGCTAAAATTAGCTCCCATTTCTGAGTTACCTGATGTGAACTGAATTATAACAATTAACAGGTTTCTTTTGGACCTCCCTGGTACAAAAAAAAGAAAAAAAGAAAAAACATGGCGCAATAGCTATTACCATAGTGATACCACTTTGAGAGACATGTGCTGTATCAGACACTAGAATAAGATCAATAAAAGTCTTGTTTGGAGAACAAAGTCTTGTTTGTTCAGTAATCAGCTGGGAAAGACCAAACATTTGACAGAAATTCAGATGGGCTCGAAATTTGTCTGGCTTTGAAACATCAGTGTTCAAGTCACCCAATAAAATCATTTCATTGTCCAGGGAAAGATTGCAACAAACATCCTCCGTGATATTAAAAAAAAAAAAAAAAACTCTGACGTAGGGGTCTATAACAAGCCGCCAGTAAGATCGGTTTACATTTGGGAAGAAAAATATCAAAATTGGAATCAGTTTTTTTTGGCCAAGTATGTGTAGGTCTACACATACCTGGAATTTGACTCCGGCTCCTCCATTGCTCTCCATGTACTGAAACAGAATAGACATACAGCTAAAACAAAGACAACAAAGTAAACATAAACATCTAACTACTATAAACAGATATAGACGTATACAAAAAGTATATCATAAAAAGAAAAAACAAAGATGATGTAACTGGAAATCCCCGGGTTCGGATGGTTTAACAAGTAATTAAGCATTTTTGGGACCATCTCAAAGAACCTTTTTTTCCCCTGTGTTTATCAAAATCTCCAAAGGGATCATCACCCTAGTTGGTAGACTAGAAAAAGGCTATATAAAATGCAGTGCAGTGCATCCCCAAACCTGATAAAGACCCAAAATTAATCGGCAATTTAAGACCCATAACCCTGCTTATTAATGAGTACAAAATTACGTGAACAGATTGAAAACCAGTATCACACAAATTATCTGGACACACAATCAGGCTTTATAACAGGACACCCACTTCATAACAATATACGACTTGTACTTGACTTATTGGATTAAAACTATTTGATTGAAGATGAAGGTTTTATTTTGTTTTAGGATTATTTTTTTAAGCTTTTGACACAATTGAACCCAAGTTTATGTTTCATGCTTTAGAATTGTTTGGATGAGGACAAAACTTTATAAATTTAGTTAAACTCATTTATAAGGATACTAATAGCACAGTCTTATTACCCACAAGGTCCATCTTAAAGATTCTTAACTGACAAAGGAATTAAACAAGGTTGTCCCATCTCTCCTTTGCTTTTTATTGCTGCAGCAGAAATGTTGTCCATTCTTGTGAAAAATCCATCCATCCATCCATTATCCAAACCGCTTATCCTGCTCTCAGGAATACTGGAGCCTATTCCATGCACGCGCGCGCGCGCACACACACACACACACACACACCTAGGGACAATTTTTACGGCCAATTCGCCTGACCTACATGTCCTTGGACTGAAAAATTCAGATTTTGAAAAATTGACATTATTAGACAAACAGCTGATGATCAGCCAGCTGGCAGATGAAAACACCTCCAAACTTCTGCATATTTCATAGGGAACTGTGGAATTATGTCTTATCACTAAGGTTAATGGAGAAGAAGAATGCTGTGGAACTCTCTGACTTGATAGAAGAACTTGAACTTGTAGAGAACCCCTAGGACTCCCCTCCCTTTCATTTATGTGTTTAATTTACTTATTTAGTTTTCTTCATTTAATTTACTTTTATCCCCCCCCCAGTTTTTTTTGTTTTATGTGTTTTATGTAGAATTTAAACGTTTGAATAATAAAAAAAAGTGTCCTGGTCGCTACACTAGCGCCTCCTCTGGTCGGTCGGGGCGCCTGTTTGGGGGGGAAGAGCGCGATCCTCCCACGCGCTACGTCCCCCTGGTGAAACTCCTCACTGTCAGGTGAAAGAAGCGACTGGCGACTCCACATGTATGAGAGGAGGCGTGTGGTAGTCTGCAGCCCTCCCCTGATCGGCAGAGGGGGTGGAGCAGCGTCCCGGACGGCTCAGAGGAGTGGGATAATTGGCCGGATACAATTAGGGAGAAAAGGGGAAATAAAAAAAAAGAGTTGACAGCATTGTAGAGGAACTAGTGATTGGTCATGTTGTGGCTGTAATGTTATGTTAGTGTTGATAGTTGTTAGCTGCATGTTTTGAGAACTGGTTGTAGTAATGGCACATGGTATTATAGCACATCCATAACCATAACCTGCATCAAGCAATACCATAGGTGGCGTACGTGCTTGCCAAGCAGGAAACAAGTTGCTGGCGATATCCGTCCACTTTTCCGTGTCCACTAATTCAACACTGGTGTAAGGAATACCAAGATGGCGTCCCGGATTTTACGTCAGTCCAGTCCAGAGTTTATCCATCAGCGGCGGTTTCAAAATGACATCGGCATCCAGGAAGAGTGTGCCAGAAAAAGAACACGACCGTAATCTTTGAGGCCGTGTGCATCCCCCCCCTCTCCTCTTCTGGAGACGCCCACCCTGTTGTGTCTTCTTCTACATTTTTTATTGGTTTTCCTTTTAGGATGATTTCAAGTTTCGCAGCATCCCCCCCCCCGCATCGTATCGGACACGTGGGCGCGCGCGCGCCCTCTGCACATCGCCGATGCTGACGTCACACACTCCGTGCTTCTGTTTTTGTACTTCTGAATATTTTAAAATGCAGTTAGATTCTCCGGAATTTACAGTACGCCCCGCCCCACGTTGTCACTCTGATTATGAGCTGCTTTGTGACCGTCTGGGTGGGTGAAGCACCGAGCGGAGGGGGGGTCTTGAAAGACGGGTCTGTGTTGTCGACCGTCATGTGCGCTGGACGGGAATCCCTCCGAGGCTGTGACTGATTTGGGGGGTTAAACGCTTGACTGTCGTTCTTGGCAGACAAATTTAGTCCGTGTTGTTTGCCCCGAGCAGCTAAGTAAGGTAAACGTACTCGACCCTAGACTGTAAAACGGACTCTTGTTGCCCCCGTCGAGCACAACCTGGGCAGAACGCAGAGGAAGCCACTCATGAAAAGAATCGTAGGAAACTGTGTCGTTCTTCTTCCTCACATGGCAAACAATAACATCCGCTCCTGCGGTTTGTCAGTTGCACACGCACAGATGCAAGCATGCCGATGCACAAGCAGACAGAATGTACTCGGGGAGGGGGGTGGAGGGGGAGGAGAGGGGAGAGGAGGGGGGGGAAATGGATGGTTTGATGTTCCCCGGAGAACCCTGGGCGTTTACTCTTCCTGTCCCGGGCTGACGGCACTGGAGCTAATGGGGAAGCTGTGGTGCATTGTGGGTATGATGAGGCAGGAGGAAGGGCTCCCAGGGGGTAGCACATGCTTGGCCTCTTGCCACCAGAGAAAAAGTGAGAGAGAGAGGGGGAGAGAGAGAGCGAGGGAGATTGCAGACTGTGAAGGTACAAAGGGTCAGCAGCAGAGGTTGCCTGGCACTAAGGGCCGGCCAGGAAAAGAGAAACGCAGATTCACGCTACGGGATGTGGGGAGGAGGCTGTAATGAGGGCGGTGGGAGGGGGGGGGTTAGGGTAGGGCCCGAAGGGGTGTGAGGAGTTTGCTTGAGGATTCTTGTTCAGTGAATTACAGGACTTTGAGCAAGCGGAGCGCTGTTGGGGGGTGGGGGTGGGGGGGTTACAAGGGGGAGAGCAGAAGGGCTGAAAGCAGAGCGTTAATGGGAAGGAAACTGGTGGACAGGGGGAGACGGCCAAGCGGGGGAGGGGTGAGGGGGGTGAGTTGTTGCAGCTGTGTTGTTTTAACTTCTCAGATCAGATTGTGTATGTAAGTGTGTGTGTGTGTGTGTGTGTGTGGGGGGGGCGGGAGGCGAGGAGCTCCGTCGTCCTCTGAGCCGTGCTGACCCCGACACACCTGTGAAAACACCCGCCCCTTACCAGATGAAAGACGTGTGTGTGTGTGTGTGTGTGTGTGTGTGTGTGTGTGTGTGTGTGTGTGTGTGTGTGTGTGTGTGTGAGAATAAATAAACCCGTAAGGGTTTCTGTGCTGTGGATCCCGTGGAACGAATCCTATTCTGAGAGAAATAATGAAGCGGACGTGATCTGAAAGAGGTGTGGCCACCTTGGCGCGCAGCTTCTCGGCTGTGTCCCCCCCACCCCACCCCACCCCCGCTCCTCCGCGTGCTGCACCGTGCACGCGCGTAAGCGCACGTGCGTGAGTAAAAGAGATTTCTATCGGTGGAGAAATCGGTCGGTTACCGCTGCCAAGAATAGATTGTGCGACAGAAATGGTTGTGATGTGGCGTGTGTTTCAGCTTGTGCGTCTCTGGCTCGGGGGCGTTCTGCAGATCAGATGCACTTTGGTGTTTAATTCGCCGTCTCAACAAGCGGCCCTTATGAAGCACATCCACGCAGCGGGACACACACACACAGACACACACACAGACACACAGACACACACACACACACACACACAGCCACACACATAAACACACACACACACACACACACAGCCACACTGACACACACACACACAGACACACACATAAACACACACACACACACACACACACACAGACACACAGCCACACACATAAACACACACACACACACACACACACACACACACACAGCCACACACATAAACACACACACACACACACACAGCCACACAGGCACACACACACACAGACACACAGCCACACACACACACACACACACAGCCACACACATAAACACACACACACACAGCCACACAGACACACACACACACAGACACACAGCCACACAGACACACACACAGACACACACACAGACGGAGAATGACAGAAGATCCGGGCGCAGATAAAACGGGGAAGTGTCAGTGGTGATCGGGTCCCGATGACTCCAGATATTCTTTTGGGACCCGTCAGGGCCATGTTGCTGTGTGTGTGTGTGTGTGTGTGTGTGTGTGTGTGTGTGTGTGTGTGTGTGTTTATGTGTGCGTGAGCGCACATACAGTTTGCCGTAAGTGCACATCCATTCCCATGTGTGTCAGCTTCCCCCCCCCCTCTCTCTGCCCAGACTGCTCTCCGTCTATCAGTCTGGCATCTTATCTGGACATTTTTTTTGTGTTTGTTTTTTGCCCTGTAATCAGCCCATCTGCCCCGCTCTCACCACTCGCAGCAGCCAACACGGAGGGGGGGGGGGGCGGGTGACCCTCTCCCGGCCCGTTCTGTCGCATCTCTCTGGGATTCTGCCATGTACGCCCCCCCGAGCTGCCCAGCTAAGCGTGGCCGTGCGGTGTCGTTTCCTCTTCCATTGGCACTGATTTCCTCTTCCTGTGTGCGCCGCGGCGGCGGCGGCGGCGGTCACCCCGCCGCCCGCTCGTTCCTACGGGGGGGGATGAACGTCTTATTGATTCAACCCGTTAATTACTGCCCCCGCCCCGTTTAAGTGAATCTGCTCTGCGCTGTGGCAGATTGCTCAGGCTGTTATGTTTTCCGATACGGTGTGCGTAGCCCGTCAATACACAAATATCAGATGTGTGTGTGTGTGTTTAGGGTTGCTGCTCCATAAGTGTGTTAAAAGATATTTCTGTTGTTGTCCATCCATCCAGCCTATCCCAGCAGTCATTGGGCGGCAGGTGGGGAGACACCCTGGACAGGCCGCCAGGCCATCACAGCCCCCCCCCCACCCCCACCCCCCCACCACCACACACACACACACACACACACACATATTCATTCATTCCTAGGGACAATTTAGTACGGCTGATGCACCCGACCTACATGTCTTTGGACTGTGGAAGGAAACTGGCGCCCCCGGAGGAAACCCACGCAGACACGGGGAGAACATGCAAACTCCACATAGAGGACGACCCACCAAGGTTGGACTACCCGGGGGCTCGAACCCAGGACCTTCTTGCTGCGAGGCGACCGCGCTAACCACTGTGCAACCGTGCCGCCCCCTGTTGTTGTTTTTTTTGTTTGTTTACAAACTGGGTCTTATTTTTGCATTTTGTGCCATCGTTCACATCGTTTTACTCGCTGATTTCATTGTGGGGTACTTGGACACGGGACCGTCGCTGAACCTTTGAGCAGAGTCTAACGGAGCAGCTGAACATCATTGTTAAACGGCTGCCCCGCCGGCGTGCCAGCGGGGCAGTTTATCAATGGTGGCTGCCGACTGCCACCGTAAGGACGGGCTTCTCATTCCTGCAAGCTGGACCAGGGAGTAGCTCCTGGTTTAGGGTAATCGGCTCAGACTGGACTTGACTGAGGCAGGCCTGGTGCTCCTGTGACGACGCTCCAGTAAAAACGCCCGTCGTCAAGCTGAGTCCGGCAGTTGTCGCGTGTCCAAAACCTCCAAAAAGAAGCCGGCGAGGAAAAGGACATCTTAACCAAGATGCTTGAAGGCAAAAACTGTGAAAATAAGACCCAGGCCGATGTGCGTCTCCTCTGGTCGGTTGAGGCTCCTGTTCACGGGGGGAGAGGGAACTTGGGGGGGGGGGGGAGGGGTGCGGATAGCTGATCCTCCCGCACGCTACGTCCCCCCTGGCGAAACTCCTCACTGTCAGGTGAAAAGAAGCGGCTGGCGACTCCACGTGTATCGGAGGAGGCGCGTGGTAGTCTGCAGCCCTCCCCGGATCGGCAGAGGGGGTGGAGCAGCGACCGGGACGGCTCGGAAGAGTGGGGTAGTTGGCCGGGTACAGCTGGGGAGAAAAATGGTGGGGGGGGGTAGCAGTGTGGTTGTGTGTCTATGTAGTGTTTAGTGACTTTTATCTGCACCTGCTGGGTGTCTTCTTTGTGTCCAGGGCCTATTCTTAAACCCCCGACCCCCGAGGCTGGGTCCATATCATTCCAGCCCCTCTGCTGAGGCATCATGGGTAAAGGCTATGGTTTACGGTTCATGTACTCTTCAGTTTGGGTTATCAGATGGGAACGGAGCGTGCGAGTGTAGCGAGCGGGTAGTTAGTTGTGTGGCGTTACTATGCAAAGCGCCGCGCCATATCTCCTGTCCGGTGGTCCATTTGCTACAAGCGGCAGCCTTTACATGGCGTACAATTTGTCTGGGATGGACAAAAAGGCTTCTCTTTGAGAAGGGAATTAAACGGGCCTTAGAATTTGGGGTTGATGCCACGTGACGCTACGTGAAGCGCTTATGAACACGGTGACGGGCACATGCGCGGCCGTCTGGGGGCGCCGGGTCCCTCATTGGCAGTACCGGCGGTACCTCCGCAGGCGCAGCTAGCTCAACACTTGGATGAAAGAGTGATACTCTATTGATCCTGTGTAATAGCTGGAACGTCCCCATCATTGTAAGAATGCAAATCGGATGGCACGGAGCAATTCAGAGTGCACAGCTGATGCACGTTTCTCATTTTGATTAACCCCCCCCCCACCCCCGCCCCCCGGTGTAGTCTAGTTTTCCCAATGCGCTTTAAGGAGTCAGAGAAATGGCGTGGCACTGTAGAGAGCCATTTAATGGCGTTCCAGTAACTAGCCACGTGTTCCTGGTCCAATTGATGATACCGTCTTCACTCTGTGGTTTGTAGGATCTCTCTGGGAATTTCCACACACACTGTATCGTCATAAGGCTCCCAGAGGCATGCTGTTGTTTACCGTATTACCCGGACTACAGGTTGCACCGGAATATAATGCCCCTTTTCCACTATATGGTACCGGCTCGACTCGACTCGCAGAGTGTCGTTTTCCGTTACCGTGGCAGTACCCCCTCAGTGTAGCTGGGCAGCATTGATTTTGGTACCCGCTCCAGTTTTTTTTTGGAACTTCGACAAAGGTGGTACCAGAAAAGTGGTAACGGCTCCCGAAATGCCGGTGCTTTCCAGGAATGGTAAACGAAAAAGTCGAAGTCGAGCGGCGGTACCATGTCGTGGGAAGGGGGTGTAAGTCTCACTCAGCGAAAAACACATTGTTGCGAGGAAAAAAGACGTCTATAAGTCGCTTCGGTGTATAAGTCGCATTTATATGGCGGTACAGTGTGGAGCCCTGCGTGGGGCTGTTTTTCTTAATCCCGCTCCCGCTGGATTTCTGACCATTCCCGCCTCACGCAGTCTCATTCACATCAACAAACTGTACTCTGCGAGATATGACTTTATCCAGTCAACAGACTTATCAGAAAATCCCATGGACCTCAATTTATACAAGATATTATGGTCCACTGTATCATAAGCCTTTTGAAGGTCTTCTAATACCATACCACAGGATCTGCCCTGATCACTTTCTTTTTCAATAAAATGTGTAAGGTAGAGTAGACGAGTCTGTAGAATGATTTTCTGAATCCTGATCATTATCAAAAATAAGATTCTGTTTATAGATGTAATCCTTAATTTGCTCACAAATAGTTTTTCCCATCACCTCAGAAAACACACTTAAGATGGAGACTGGTCTGTAGCTCCCTGGCTCCACCTTAT